>NW_010428365.1:18683-34153 GCF_000710305.1 Buceros rhinoceros silvestris | reverse complement strand
TAAATAGTGTTCCAGGCGGGGGGGGGGGGGGTTGGGGTGGGGGTGGGTGTAAAATTGACTTACATTAATTCAGATAAAGATTATGCTTCATTTCAATTCTCTTCATACCACAAAGGAAATAAGAGTCAGAGGAATACGTTCGTCAGTTCTATGGAGTTCAGGTGAGGAGTATACAGAAGAAATAAATGTAAATAAATGTCCTGTATTCAAATAGTGCATCTATGTGAAAATAGAGAAAAAGAAAACAGAAAATATGGGAAAGCTAGGTAAAATTCACTGACAGACATTGTTTAGCTCTTTTCAGTAAATGTAAGTGAACGTTTAAAGCTTACAAAAGTTCAGAGTGAACAATTTATCCAATTTGGAAATGTACACATTTGGATTATATCATGTTCGGGAAAAATCAAATACTTTGTTATGAAACCCATATCCTTGAGACAAAATTATAAATGTTTGTATTAACTGTGCTGTTACACAGGAGTGAAATACGGTGATGAAAATGATTTAAAATCTTTTCTGCGTCTTGTAGCTAGGTAGTGATCTAACAAATGCCTGTGCTTACTCTTAAGCAAATGCAAATATGACTCATAGCTGAGCTAGAGCATGTACTTCAAGGGTAGACATATATTGTGTTATTGTAATATCCTGTGAAAGCTGACATGTAATTTAAAACCTAAGGTCACTTTGATACAAAGTTTATCACTGAAAAAGTAAAAAAGCAACTGGAATTTTTCTGAGAGAACATATTCTTCTGATTTTGAGATCGTTGTTACAAGACTCCAAAGTATGCAGTCGCAGGCAATTAGGCTAAACTGTTTACCTATCTAGCCTTTAACACACCAGTATCAGCAGCATAAATGTTCTTAGATTGAAAATGTGCGTAGAGTACTGCTTAAAACATTTAAATTACTGAAAATGCATACAAAGGTCATGAAAATTGTGGAGAACCACTGATAAATATGATTTTCATTAACCTGTTGAAATATACTTTTCCTATTCTTATATCTTAATTTGCTCAGGTTCCTCTCAGAGTACGTTCTATGTTTGATTGCCTTTATTATTTATTAGCAGGGTGATTGCAGCTGCTTTATGTTTGGTAAATTCTATTTCTGTATACGATGTATTACCATGCAGTTTAATTTGCTGAAGTTTTATTTGGTGTAAAAACTTCATGAAAAGGTGCATTGAACATTTCTAGAGTTGAGGCATCTGTTTCTCTGGAACAGATTTGGAAATTGTATATTAAAATAAGTAAAATCAATGATCGTATAAGCAGAGCCCTTGTAATTAATGAGACTTTTGGTTGAAATACTGCATGTATGCATGTGTAAAACCCAAGTTTCTCCTCAGTTCTATGGAAGAAAGCGTACAAAATTTACAACTACTTTCTGTGCTCTCAAACAGAAGGGAAGCTAAAACCAAATGATTACTTAATCAGATTATTGAGCTTGAATATAAATTAGCACAGGCATATTGGGACCAGAATTGGAAAGATGAGGGCTCAAAATCTTTAGGAAGGGTTGTAAATGAAAGGGACAATCCTTTTGTGTTTGTAGTAAGGTTACTAAGAAAGCACTGATTGGATATTCAGTGGAGAGCTTACTGACAGATAATACTGAGAATCCTTGTTTCTGTAGTCCTTCACTGGTGTAGTAAAACTCCAGACAGATAGCTAAGAGAATTAATACCAGTTACAAAGATATATATGACGGCTGTCTAGGGAGAGGAAAAGAAAGTACAATGTCTGTATTTCAAATGAGATAAAAAGTAAAAGATAGGAAGTTATAGACTAGACAATATAACTTAAATTCCCATGGAAATTCTGAGTGAATAAATGAAATTTTACTGAACATATGGAAGAAACCAGGCAAGGAAGTAATGGAAACCAAGCAAAGAATGGATTTGCAAGGAAGAAGTGTTTCAATGCAGCCTAAATTGCATCCATAACAGGATAAGAGTTCTTGTGGGTGGAGGAGGAGCAAAAAATTTTGTAACTTTATCTTATTCTTGAGATATAAGAGCTCTTAATGTTTTTAATGAGGCTTTGGATACTGTCTCACAGATCGTTCTTATTAGCAGCTGTGGAAATCTGGCCTGACAGAAGTTTTCCTAAATTAATGGAAAACAGACTGGAACTGTGTAGATATGTTGTCATTAATGATCTGGAAAATGGAACAGAAAATATATTGACTAAACTTGCAGACCAAGTGAACTGGGTTTGATGGGGGTAGAACAGCAAGAGCAGCTGAGGGCAGGAGTATGATCCAAAGTTGGAACTATTGGAGGATTGATGTAAAGATATAACATGCAGTGTAAGGAAAGGTACAAAACCCTACCTTTAAAAAAAGGAACAAGGTAAGAAAGAGTTGATCAAATAGCTTTTATTTAGAATAGGCTCTAAGGTTTGTTGTTCAAGCTTAGCATGAGTCAACAAGGAGATACTATGCAGCATAGCTGAACACCATGCTGCAGTGTAAACCAGGAGTATTCCATGAAGGATGTGGAATATTCCTCTTGCTTTGTTCAGACAAAGTATGTAGCTTTGGCCGTAGTGTTGTGTTCAGTCTGATCACAGCTCTTCGGGAGACAAGTGAACCATCTACAGCAGAGCAGTAGGAATGATTAGAAGTCTGTGAAACAGAGGTGTCAAAAGGTGGAAAGTGAAACTGCATGGTCTGCAGAAAAGAACACTAAGGGGAGACTGAATACATCCTTAAAATCTAAAAGAATTCTGTAAAAACAAATAAAAAACCCCATCAAACCAACCTGTTACAACGAGTAATAAAGTAGAAATCCGGTGAGAATGATCCACATTACTCATTAAACACATTTATGGTAATGAATGTTAGTGAAGCACCAGAATAGATTGCCTAGGAAGTTCATGTTACTGGAACAGGATGGATAGACTTTTCTGAGGGATGACATAGGTGCAGTTGTCATTAATGATCTGGAAAATGGAACAGAAAATATATTGACTAATATATTGACTAAACTTGCAGACCAAGTGAACTGGGAGAGGGCCCTTGGGAGAGGGTGTGTACTGATTGACAAGCAGAGGATTTGTTCAGCTGTCAACTGTCATTATTAGTTTGATTTTCTTTTTTCCTTCCCCCCAGAATTGCACTTACGGGAAGTGACTTTTGCCTTTCCCTAGAACAGCAGGCTACTTCTAACTTTGTTAAAGAACAGCAGCCTCAGATAAAGGTTTTATAATTCCCATTAGACCTGATGGCTGTTGCAGATGGGAATGTGTTCAGAGGATATGCCAGCTAGCAATGGTGTATTTGAGAACTGGTGAGTGTGACTGTAAGTCTAGAACAAGTACAGCATGTGCAGCTTCTTGTGCAGTGGCACGGTCGTCAGATACAGCTGATAGTGGATATTAAGTAACAAAAAAGTATCTTTAGGATATGATGCTTCTTTACTTATTGAGTTAATTTTCTCTGACTCAGATGTGAAGAATAAGGTCTAAGATTAACTGGATGTAAACTAAAAAGTGTTCTTTAGTTGATGTTGCTGCAATGTTATTTAGAAGAATTACATGTTTAGTTAGACAATGCTTATTTTTTAAAAAAACCTCCTACTATAGACTTAAAAATGGTGAAAAGAAAAAAATTCTTTTTAGCCAGAATCCATGCTTTTGTTTTAATTTGTATATGGTATTCTGTGTGTGATGGAGGATAATGGTGATGGCTTTAGTTTTAGGCTTTACCTAAGCATGAGTTTTTATGGATGATAGACCTACATAGAGGAAATAGGAAAATGGTTAAAAATGCTAGCTACAGATAAAGCTGTCTAGAAAAAGATACCCATACATCTTCAAGAAAAATTTTATAAAAGACAACATATATATATATAATTTTCCATCCAGCTTTGTTCAATCAAAGCCATAGGTTTCTAGAAACAGATCATATGAAATTTGAAACCGCTGGTACTTGATAAAATTACCTTGCAGAGCATCCAAAAGGTTTCTTAGTGCTAAAGAGCACTGCGTAGTTTGAGTCGTTACATACTCCTTTGAATAATAAAATAACAGGCCCCCAAGACTGAAAAGAAATGCAGAGGACTTTTGGAAAGTAGGATGCTTTTGATCGTAATTCTAACTGTAGAAATGCTATGCATATTCATATATGTCTCTAGTTAGAGTGTAAACAGTGACAGACTTTAGAATAATAGCCTGTCTTTTCTGAGAGTGGATCTCGCTCTTCCTATAATCATTTGCAAAAACTGCTGTTAATAAAATTGTTACTTTTTAATATGCAAATGCTTCAATTTCCTGGAAAAGGGACCTAGTGAAATTAGGTGTATATTTTGCATAAGGTTTTCCTTTATTCCCCAGAAGTTCCTGCAGTGCTTTCCCTCATTCACTTTGGGCCATTATGATAGAATTTGACTTTGTGTGATTTAAGAGGGAACTTGACAACAGAACAAGAACTTCCACACAAAGCACACGCAGCAAGTGGAGGAATGATACTTGTACAACTATCAGTAATGTCAGCATTGTGTTTGCCTTGGAGACCATAATTGAGTTACTTCATTAACTTGGGGCTAATGCTTTGTTTTCCCTTTAATTAAAGTGTCGAGACCTTTAAATTTCTCCTGTAAATCGTTTGGCAATATTGGAGGGGTCAAGGATGAGAATGGTTTAGTTCTACTTCTTCGCTTACAAACATACAGTGCTTCCAGCATGCTTTTTGAAACGTGCTTGGGTGAAATGCCACCCAGTGGGATTCTGCCTGTCACTGTGCAACTGCAGTGCTCTCTGGAATGTTTCACTTCTGCCGTGCTCTCTGTTCTCTTGAAGCAAAGAGGAATCACTAAGTATAGCATTAGAATGCAGTGCACCCTTGGTCAGGTACCTTGGTTACGGTGTTACTGATGCATAGTTCACTGCACTTGAAGTCTCCATTGTTTTAAAAGGGATTTTTTTTTTTGTAGGAGGGGAAAAAGCTAAATTGCACAGAAGTCAATTTCCAGTTGTCAATTCTTCTCTTACTTAAGGTCTGTTTCATGAAAAATTATAATGCAAGAGGTGGGAAGAGTTACCTAATAATTTTGGAACCCTAGATACATAGTTTTATTTTCCAATACAACAAAATAATGATCTGCTTTGGTATTTTTCGGTATTGATAAAATGCATGTAAAAATGTTAATTAGTTAACTGTAACTAAACATTGACTTGCAGTTGTATATCGGAATGGTAAATGTATTTGAAGTGGGAGAATAATCACCGCTATATTTTTAAAGAAAGATTCTTCCAGAAAAAACATCTGTAATATAAAATTCAGCAGTTAATTTATGCTGGTGTTCAGGGATGTGGTTAGAAGGAAGGGAAATATGTAAACTACTGCATA
This sequence comes from Buceros rhinoceros silvestris, assembly GCF_000710305.1. Classification (NCBI taxonomy): domain Eukaryota; kingdom Metazoa; phylum Chordata; class Aves; order Bucerotiformes; family Bucerotidae; genus Buceros; species Buceros rhinoceros. Next base: position 28,799 of record NW_010428365.1, on the reverse strand, counting down.
CTACTTACACAAAAAAGTAGATGAAATGAGGCTAAAGTTAACAATACTAATTGTTTTTTGTTATTCTATTTTAATGTAGTTCAGCTTAAATTATTCATGCATAAAACTAGATCCCTTTTGAGTTTCTGTAATGTGATTGAAATACAAAATAAGCATTCAGACCTGTAAAATCGGGAAGGAAGGGCTCAGGTGCTAACTGTGGTGTTTATATTTTAAATTAACTATTCTGTATTAAGTTATGGATTTGGGTGTTTCAGTCCTCTTTCCAATATTTAAACAAAGCCTTTTCATACGTAAACATCCCTTTAAGGAAAATTAAATTAAGAATTAGCATTTAGTTTTCATGGTAACGAATCTGACATACCATAGGTACCCTGGCAGGAACATGCACTGCTCATCGTGTTTGGGGTTGTTTGTCTTGTATATTCAAATAGTACTTCTGGGAGTAGAAAGTAAAGCTTTAATTGTTTTTGTTTGAATACAGCAAAATGAAATGCTAAGGCTGTATTCCAGACAGTTTATGAATTAATAATCAGACTATTTCCTCCAGAAAATTTAATTACTTTTCACTGGAGTGTCACATAGTATGAAGATAATGTTAATGGGTCACAGGACTTTTCATAATTGGATTTCGCGTTCTAATCTAGGCCTGGCAGATTTGATCATGATTAAAACTAGTTTTTGTATAGTCATGAATTTGTTGATCTTATCTTCTTTTACATGCAATAACTGAAGTGAAGTGTCTGTCAGCAGGGAGACTGGAATCTGACAGAGTACTGAAAATTTATCTCAATCTTCAGGAGAAACATCACTGAGAGGGAGAGAAACTATTGTCGGCCTTTCTGTGTTACCTGAGATCCTCTGAGGTTGCTGCCCTCCACCCACATTCATATTTTCTTTGTCCTTAACATCAGCTCGTTTTATACAGGTCACCAAACAATTGTCAAGTAGTTCACACTTTCACTCCTTTTGAGTAAGGGCTTTGCTTTCCCAAGGAAATCTTCCTTGGTGAAGGATTTCTGCTGAAGACTAACCTGTAGTGATGTATATACAGGTGGGGTTTCCATGCCAGTGGAACAGAAATAATTTCATAGTAATGTTTGGATAATAAAGGGGGATCATATCTGCTCCTGCTAAATGCAACTACTTGTGTAAAGCACAACTGCTAAACAGCATACACCTTACAGACAACAATTTTGTGGACACATTAAGAATGTTATCATATTATATTGCAGAAGTATTTGTTTTTATCTAAGTACGGTCTAATGTCTTACTGTGGGGTTTGGCCATGATCTCAGAGCTTTGTCTTTGGGGGGAACAGCACAATGTATTTTTTGTCCTCAAGTAGTTTCACATCTCATCCAAAAGAATGCTTTTTTTTCCTGTTTCCTTTCACAGCTCCTTTTTTCTCCCTAACAGCTACCCTTCTCTTTCCTACTGCTACTCTTAGTAAATACTCTCAATTCTTTCAGCCAAGGCGTTGTTATCTGCACAAGTTTGAAAGTCTGTAACTCAAAACAGGCCAAAACACTGATAGCGTTAGTGATAACAAATTACCATATACTCAGTGAACAGTTTCATTTTACATGACTTGTGTACTTGGTAACATTTTTCTGTATTTATGTTTCCAAGTTTTTATAATTTTGTGTATGTACAATTCAGATAATGTGCTAGATATTGTGAATCATCCAAAGCAGGTAAGCCAATTGGACATGTAATTTCATCACATCCAAAGATGCTGTTATTTTTGCAGCAATGCCTCACTCATGATAGAAAGCAAACCAACCCAGCGTTTCTGTAGCACCTGTAAAGAAATGGTTCTCTTGAAGCAATACAGCAAAAATGGAGATTGTTTGCTATGATTTGAGTTTGTCAAGAACAGTTTCCATAAATTCTTATTGGTTAAAAAGTAAAAGAGCAAATATCAGGACAAAACACTCTACGTAGTGTTTTTAAAAACTTAGTCACATATACCAGTGGTATTTGCTAATATATTAATTCTTTGCGTACACTGTATTTCCAGACTCCTGATGTATATTGATTTTTTAAAATTTTGGTTAGAATACTTAGCTCTTATAGCTAATTTGGGAACAATGCATATAGCTGTAACACCTTCTCAGCTGTATCTTAAATTTTTCATGTGCATTGCATAAGAAAATGGCCTTAAAAGGATGTTCATAATATTACAGAAATTCATAATCCTTCTCCTTCACTCTTCTTGTAAAAATGGTTGGTATGCTGTATGGTGTTCATGCCCTGGCTTGGACCCAGCAGAAAAAATAATAAGGAAAAGAGCAATGCATATCCGTGTTAATGTAATAGGGAAGATACTCCAGTTATGTGTTTGCTCATGATTCATGTGAACATGATATCCTTCGTTTTCCATTATTGCAAATATGAAAAGCAGTATCGACGATAAAGATGGAATAGGAGATATTTTTCCTTTTGGAGATTATCTTTTGGAAATCCTTATTTTTTTATTGTATTGTAGTTGGAATTTTTAATATAGTCAGTCATTAAGTGATTGTTATTGTCCAGATGTAGTAATTTGAAAGAGACATTCTCTTGAGTTTGTGACGTGAATGCACTTAAGACAGAAAGCAGTTGTAATCAGGAACATAAATTTATTACAAATCAATCTGCTTAGCGCTTCTCCCACACAGAACCGGAATGTCAGTGGAAGAAATTGTTACTGCACAGCCAATTACATAAAACCACGAAATCTATCCCAAGGGAAGATTACCCAAAAGACACACCCACCACTTACAATAGGAGAATCTCTCGCTTAATAATACAGAAAGGGAATATCTTACCAATACTGGGGTAAGAATCACTCAATCCTAGACACGTACACTCGGCCAGCGTCCAGGCTCGAGGGAAGAGAAGTGTCTCAGGAAGTATCCTCGGTCTAGCGTCCCAGACCCGAGGGGAGAGGTCTCCTCTGCATAACCCGCTGCTCCGAGGAGAACCAAAACTCAAAAGCCGTTCTCCGGCGGGGCTCCATTTATACCCTGATCGAGTGTGGGGGCTGTAGTCATTTTCAGGAAACAGACAGAATGCAGCTTAACAAAACTCGGACTCCCAGGCACCATATCCCCGGGGGGCAGGGCCCGTCCTTTTGTGCAAGCTTGGTGCACGGGGTTCGGGACAAGGGGTGGGGGGGTGGCTCCAGGTGCTTATCAGGAATTGCTGACGGACCGTCTTTAACTCGGACTCCCAGGCACCATATCCCCGGGGGGCAGGGCCCGTCCTTTTGTGCAAGCTTGGTGCACGGGGTTCGGGACAAGGGGTGGGGGGGTGGCTCCAGGTGCTTATCAGGTATTGCTGCAGGTCTGTCTTTTGTATAGGCTCGATGCAGACAGGCAGGAAGATTGTACTGTCACAGAGTTCCAAGGTTTAATGCTTTGGCAGCTTTTTTCCCTGCTGCTCCTATTCTGTTGTTGACTAAACTTCCCTCGTTCTCATCTTTCCTTTCCAGCTGCTTTTCTGTTTTGTGAACCAATGGTCAATTTTTTCCTGCCACCAAAGCTGTCAATAACCAGTGTATGTAGATTTGCTTTGATCTCAAAAATCCACCCAGGCTAAAATAATTTTGGAACTAACAATGAAGAGAAGCTGAAAGGGCTTTGTTGGCTCTGTTGTTTATTTATAGTTTTGTTGTATTTTAATGGAAGACAGCCTATTATGTATTAATTAAGCATTTTAGAAACCAAGTATACGTAAAAAGAATGAGAGGGGAATGCTGGCAATATTTGGAACACAATTTAAGGTTAAGTGGATACATCCTATGTTGTAGTCTACAAGTCTATTTTTTCTAAAATCACAACTAACCAAACCAATATACTCACCTGTATTCTTCACCTTGGTGCTAATTTAACTGATTTTTGATCTGAGAATCATAGCAAGGGAGCTCTCTGCAATCTCTATGGAGTTAATTTCCACATTTGTTGGGTTACGTGCACAGTAACCTTCTAACCACCATCTGGTAATCTGTGTGCAGACAGCTTCAGCGGCAGTAGAACAGGGTTTATGTGCCAGTGCTGAGCTTAGGAGCTTGGTCGGAACAGGCCAGCACCTGTGCAAGAGGCTGCTGTTACTCAGCTGCATCAGCTACCCAGCCATGCTTTAACTTCTCTTGAATCTTACACCTTCTGAAACAATCCTTTTCTGTTTCTTTGGAATAATTTATGAATGTTAGGAAAGTTTTAAATTGGCAATTTGGAGCTGTAAATATTGTTTCTAATACTACAAATCCTGGTGTTACTACTTTTCAATTAGTAACAAGATTTTTAATTCATTTATCATGAATTTCATGTCAGAAGTTACTGTAAGAAGTAATGAAAGGAAAAAAAGGTAATATTTTTGTTTCTCTTCCCAGCCAAATGTATTTCAATATAGTTTTAGTATGTCATTGGATTCTTCTAGTTCATATATTAATGACAGAGCTGAAATTTTATATTATTAGTGCTATCTTTTTGGTGAGTCTGTGTCAACTCTAATTTGGCGATTACCTTCAGCTACACAAGTATGTGATTTATGAACGAGAGGTTGACCTACTTGTAGTTAACATTGTCTTAATATACTTTAGCAGCACACCCAGTTCATGTGAGCCACTTACCAATGGGTTTTAAGGTTTTCAGGTTTTCTTCTCAAAATTGTGCTTATACATTTAGCAGTAATTAGAATCTAAAACTCTGCAAAGCTGTTCAGGTCCCATGTCATAGAAGTTAGTAGATAGCTAAATGCTTTTAATAATTTAAGGTTTATATGCTGAGATTGGGTTGACATTATTGTCAACATGCATTTTTTTAAGCATGCCAAAGAGAGTTGAATATCCAGATTCTGTTTCAAGTCAGCTATTCTGTAATGTTCTACTGAGAAGGTTAATTTTCTGATAACCTACTATCTTTATAATCAGTTAAACTGCTCTAATGGCTTGTTTCTAGTGCCAAGGTTCCAGTTTTCTGCCTGTATTTTCTTTTCTCTCTTCTCCTTTCATTGTTTGCAGAGAAGAATCCTTTTTTATGGTGATGGTTGTTTTCTGATTTAATTAGGTGAGCAACATCACCGTGGGATCCAAGAAGTGCTGGTCCGTGCAGGGGAAGGTGAAGACGCACTAGCATGAGTGAGGGCACGGGATCATCTCTGTGCTAGCTGTTAGAATAGCATGTTACAAGAAACCTGACTTTCCTATTCACTGTATAGTAGGTGGCACTTGCTGGTGGGAATTTTGAGTTTGTGGTGATCCTTACAGAATCCTAACAGCCTTTCTGCATCCAAGACAGAATTCTGCTGCAGTTGTTGAGGAGTGTGTAAGCTAATTGAAACAGTGGTGAGTTTGCGTAGTTGTAAGGAGGGCTTTGTACCCATAGGGTTCTTTGAGTTCTGCCCTATTCAGATGATAGAGTAAGATGTGCCTTGTTTGGGGCTTTTTGGTTTGAGAAAGCTGAAAATCTAGTGTTACAATTAAGACTTACTGCTGTAAGAATCATTGCATTTTACCTTTCTGTTGAAGTGTGCATACAAACAGAGAACTTCTAAATCAGTGCAAAAAACCTATTAGTTATATATTTAGACCTTCTGTTAGGTGCCCATGTCCTTTATGCAATATTATAACTTAACTTTTAAGCCTTATGTTAAAAAAGAAAAAAACGTGAAATTTTGAAGTGTTACTTTTTTGAGTTTCAGGGTGATTATCTTCTGTGTTGTTCTTTACATTCTCTTCCAATTCTGAGTTAGAAAAGGAAATTTTTGCAAGGAATGTCCTCATCAATTTGATAAAAGCCTCCAAAAATGTGATTAAGGGAGTATTAAGTCACAGATACATACAAATAGTGCGAGTTTATATTAACAGGAAAACCTTGGATGAAAAAAATCCTCCATAGCTTAATTTAGACACGGTCATGTGCAGTTAGGATCCTGTGTCTTAAACATTATTGCATAACCTGTTTTAATTATGCTCTTGCAGCATATTTTTTCTTCCTCTTTTCATGAAAGTGTGCTCTTATGCCGTAAAAGGTTTTCCCCATAGACGTTGTCAACACTGTGTATGCTAGACATTGATAACAATACTGAAATACTTCTGGAGTCAAGTTGATTGTTCACTTCACTAAGAAGAAGGAAAATAGAGTACAATGACGTGACTCAAAAGACGGGACATCAAAACCCTTGAATTTCTCTGTGGCGTCCCCTCAGTGTGGTAATGTGTTTGACTTCCAGTAGGAGACCTGGCACCAATGAAGGGACTTAGAAGTGTTTTAGACTTCCCAGTCTTTCTGGATGGTGTATTGATAATTGAGTGTAGAACAGGTGTTTGTGTAACAGATTTCTTAACTTTAAATGTTTTCTTTTCTTCTGAATAAGATACTGTTTTAAGAAGCTCTTGGTCTGAAGGTAATCTTGAGAGAACAGACTCAGAAGCTGGAATCTCTTAGAGAAATTCATCACCTCTATATATTAAGTAAGGTTTTTTCAACTCCAGTAAAAGGATGTGTTTAATTTTGGGGAATTATAGAAATAGGGAGGAATGATGTATGATCTGTGCAATCCTGAATGTGTCCTTTGTTTTTCTCCATAGCATAAAACCCCCCTCTATAATAGCTAAAAAACTGATCTGGAGGTAGCATTAGAGAATTTTCCATCAGTTAGGAGCTGGAGGCTGGAGACTTAGTATTTCCTTCAGGGCAAATACAAAGGTGGTCCAGAGGTTCAGGTTATGGCTGGAATATTACAGGCCTGTTATTTGATGTGCAGCAAAGGGTGTGATCACATAGAGATCTTCAAAAACATACTGAATGCCTTCAGTAACTGCAGTTCCTTTTGAGTAAAAATTGTATTTTTTTTTTTCCAGTTCTGTTGTGTGGAAAGCTCTTGCTAAATACTGCCTTCAGTGCCTGCAGGTTGAAGGCAGAAGCACAACAAAAAAACGAAATGATTTAAGGTGTTGGTGTGAAACCTGAGGGTAGAAATGAAAGACAGAAGAATGAAATGACAGGTGAGGAAGGCAAGGCAGCTCTGAGTAGGGTGGCTAGATCCTTGGAGAGTTTGGAATAAAAAGGCAATTTGCAATGTCACGTGGAAATTACAGTAAGGTTGCGGAAGCGGGAAGAAGAACAGGTGATTGTGGGTCTTCTGTTGCAAAGGAAAAGTGACCTATAACGATTCTATATTTGCTTGAATACCAACAAGTGAAAGTTTGCAGTTGTGCGTTCTAGATCAGAAATGAGAAACTGAAGAAGACCTGCCAGCAAAACCGCATTTTTTTAATACCTAGACCCAAAAGGCATTTTCCAGAAATGCTATTTTTCTGAAATTCCTGTCCTGAAGTTGTTGTTCTCAGTGTAAGAACTCTATGAAATACATGCCAATTGAAAATGGGAAAGGTGGCAGTGTAGGTCTCTGTTTCTGCATGACTGGAATAGTTATGTTCCACACAGTTTTTCACGTAGCATTGTAAGTACCTGGGAATACAGGGAAGCTAGAAAAATAGAGAGCTTGGCAGGAACACAGCAGATGACTGTGAACTGCAAGTAAACAAAGAATGAGGCAATGATACAGATTATAGATGATAAAAAAGGGGATAGAAGATGATTATGATTTAGTATTTCAAAGGACGAAAGTAGAGCAAAAAGCCTACAATTACATTTGTGTGTGGAAAGGCGTAGGGAAATTTTTGTGTTGTGAAATCAACAGAGGACGAGGGGATTTCTGGTACAGGGAGAATATTGGCAAAGGACATCTAATTTGCCTGCTCCACTTGGGTTTACTGTAAAGAGAAATGTGTTAAGGTTACTTCCTATCCTTAAGCTTTTACCGAAGTCGTAAGGATGTCAAGGAGACGAGGTAGAAGTTGGACATTTACTAAAACAAAGTTATTTCATAATACAAGTGGGAGCAAAATTCAAATTGAGAATTGATTAATTGTATTTTTGTGGGTGTTACTACTGTGGATAAGGGAGAGTCATACCTGCTCAGGCATATTCAGAGGGCACTTACACATAATTTTATGACCAGTGAATCAGCGCTTAGGGGAGAGTTTGAATCACTGGTTTCTCAAGAATGGGGAAGGTTAAAAGAAAAAGCCTTTGCTAGAGAAGTAGGTGGAGGAAACAAAGGCAGTGGTTTGAGATATAAGGATAATAAAACAGCTGGATGGGGTACTTTTCCTAAGAAGCTGGGTGGTGATATGCCCTGTTTGTACAATTTATTTTATTTTTCTGTAATTTTCTATGCTGCTAGGTTCTGTGTGCTTTAAGGCAGAATTATCTGGAGTGTCCACTTCTCAGCCTGGTGTTTTTTTCCCACCAGTGCCTTCCTTGCTCCCCTCACATCTAGACTTCTTAGTTTTTCAAAAACTTTTTTCATCCAGAGTTTATCTCTAGAGACATCTTTTGAATTGGAACAGGCTAGTGCAAGTTGTGATCAGATAAATTTTTAGTTTTTCTGGGTAGTGCTGGGTTTTAGATTTCTGGTTTTTAGATTTTCTGGCTTTGTCGAAGCATTAGGCTTAGAACTGAGGTCAGTGAATCCTGTGGGATTGTATCTCAACTGGCCATATTACGACTCTCTGAGCCCTCAGAGATACACTGATATATTGCATTCCCCAACATTAATAAAGCTAATACTCACATTCTTCATACTCATCCTGTGCTGTAGCTACTGATGAATGAAATTGGACATCTCCAATAAAAGCGATGAAACTGTTAAGGCAGTGCCCAATGCCTAGAGTTAAAATGAAATTGCCAGTTGTTTTGAATCCATCTGTGGACGAGCAGTTGTGGACAATTGTTTTCAGATGTTCCTTCTGACTTTGCCAGAGTGGATGGAACAGAAAGCTGCTGCATATGAAAGGGTATTCTACCTTTTGGAGAGGGAGACCAAAAGAAGATGGATAGTCTAGTTACATTTCAAATTTGAGTTGGCTTTGAGGTGCTAATGGTAATAAACAATACAAACTAATACTTGCATTCTTACTAAGGATGTATGATTTTGAATACAGAAAAGGAGAGATTTATTGAGTAAACCATTTCTGTTTTTCAGAGTAAAACTCATTTTAGGTCCCCATGCCATCTGCCCTAACCCACACAAACAAATTGTGTTTCTATTGAGAGTACATGGACTAGGTTTCAAGAATCGAATAAAATCTTGCCATTTTTGATATCCCATGCGGAAGCTCAGTCTTTCAATTTTGTAACTTAGGAGTCAGGTGGAAATAAACTAATTCCCTTCTTTCATCTCCATTTGTACTAAGAAATTGTCTTGGCGAGATTGCGCCAACAATCTGTGGATACTTCCAAAACTATCTTTAAGATATAGAGAGTGACTCATGAAATGAACATCTGAAAAAACCAGAGAACTCAAAATTATCCCCTGATTGTAGCAGATAGGTTTATCTGCATTAAGCAATTCTAAAAATCAACATAAATAACGTTACTAATTTGGGAATACTAATATGGGAAAGTCTGACATGAAGCCTTAAATGGAGAATCGTGAAATGTTTTCAGTGATTGCTCTTTCTTCTAAGCTGTTTAGCAATTTTATATGACTTGGAAAAAAAAAATCTGAAAAGTCTGTTTAGCATTTGATTCAGAGCTACTGATCAAGTCAACAAATGAGAGACTGGAGAAATCTTATTTTGTGGAGACCAGGCAAATGAGGGGAGGTCTGGATCACTTGGTAAACTAAATAGGAGTAAAACCCTGAATTTTTATTACAGTGTCTGTTAAAATTTATAGAATCATGGAATGGTTTGGGTTGGAAGGGACCTTTAAAGGTCATCTAGTCCACTGCCACCCTACAATGAACAGGGACATCTTCAACTAGATCAGGTTTACTTAAGGAATTCTTCATCATTGGCTGTGACGAGGGGAACAATATATATTCTTAATAGGACTATTTACTTAGCAGACAAAAATATAATAGGATTTAATAGATGAAAATTTAATTCAAGGGCATTCTGGGTTAGAAATAAAGTCTTGCTTTTTAAGAGAGAATATTGTTAGGCATTTCACAAATGTACTGGCAGTTACAGTAAATTTTTCAGTCTTGAGAAGACTGACAATGTCTAAATAATGGCCTTTTTTTTTTTTTTTTTTGGTCTCTTTATACAAAAAAAAA
>NW_010428365.1:17735-18610 GCF_000710305.1 Buceros rhinoceros silvestris | reverse complement strand
TTTTTTTTTTTTTTTTAGCTCTGTCTAGCTCAAGTAGAAACTATTTCAAGAAAGTTCAATGGCCTGGGCTTTATGTGGGCCAAAATAAATCAGACATTGTCTGGTCTGGCTCTTATAATCTATGTCGTGAATTCAGAACAGACTGACGACTTTGTGCCTTAAGGCAGTTTTTTCACAGTTTCGGTTTCACTGCTGGCATGTTTGTGAATTCCGTCTGGCAGTAGCTCACATGTTCTGCAGTATCCACTTCCTGCACTGCTGAAAATATTTCTGCTGAGTTAGTGATAGATAAATCAGCATTATCACTATTGGATATACTACTTATTGCTAAACAACTATAGTAATCATTTAATTAGCTTTTTATTATAAAGAATCCATTACTCTCCAGAATTGGCAAGTTGAGTGCTTTGAACCTGCCTGTCAAAGGACTCTCACAGCTTTGTTTTCATTATTTATCATCATGAGGCACTTGGAATAGCGGTTACCACCTGTCCTGAAACTCTATGATTAAATGCAAAGGGGAGTAATATGGACAGGATCTGTAAAGGATAATTGCAAATAAATCCATAACTAATGGTCCCTGAACGTGTTTACCACTTCATCGTAGTGATATATGGACCTCTGTAAACCCTATGTGCCTTATAACGGTTATTGAGGTGGTTACAATATGTACTGTAGTCATGTGAAAAATTAGCGTGTACTAGATACTGAGAATATAAATGCAGTTTTAGAGGTTCCTGACAATGCCTTAGAATTGAAGTATTGATGTAAAATAAAGTGTGTCTGCTAAAATTTGGAAAGTTAAGAGTGGCAAAATTTAAAACCTAAAGAATTTGAATTGGATGTTACTAGTGGAAGGAGAATTTTTAGGGAAA
>NW_010428365.1:12251-17631 GCF_000710305.1 Buceros rhinoceros silvestris | reverse complement strand
GGGAAAGAGGTATTGTTCTCTTGTTATAAGTGCAAGATAAGATCACATCAATCAAAATCATAAAAAAAAAGAATTGCCACCCTTTTTTACAGTGCATGTGATAGAAATAAAATTTATTCCAGAGTAACTGTACTTTGGAACATCCGTAAATGACTGTCTGAACTTGTATTAGCTTCTGAGGAAATTTGTCCCCTCTGACACTGTTGTTTCTGTAACATTTTCCCCTTGCACTCACATAGTGTTTTGGGGGGGTTTTCTGGCACTTTTTCAGTCTCCCATTTTGCACAGGATTTGTAGGGACAGTGCTTACAGTTCCAGAGCTCTATAGCCATGTGTAATTGCTGCTGATTAGCTTAAATAGACAATCTACTTTAGAAAAATACCTCTAGAATTGCTGGTAACCAAGGGAAAACTGAACGTAAAGTACAAGAACATAGCAATTTTTGCTTGGACAGGGTGTGAGTTTCATGGCAAATCGGTCCAATAACTTCTGTGCTAAGAAAATTGTTCTGAGGAGGATCCGACTGTTATTTCTGAACTCCTAGGCCTGTGATTTTGCTGTGTCAGTTGGGAGATACTTACAGAAGTACCACCACATGGTGGAGGAAGGAATTAGTGAAGAAACATTTGGCAGTGTTTTGTAGCATCAAAACATTTTGATAGCTGATAAAACTGATGTTCATTTTAATTATGATCATTTGGACTAAATATCATAATGACTTAAGCCTGTGTTGGGAAAATACTATAAGTTCCTTTCAGTAAATATAAATTGTTATTTGACATACCAGCCTTAAGCGTGACAGGGCTTGTATGAGTAAGAGTCCTTTCATTTTCTATTTCTTTTAATCAGTGCTTATGTCAAAAAAACATTTTTTAAAACAAAAAATCATTTTTGGATTTCTAGTTTGAAGAAAAACAGCACCCGCTACATGCAGTAATACCTGAAATTGGTAAATTCAGATTCTTCCTCTTGCTTCAGATCTTGCACGCTGGTTTTTTGTATGGACATACAGGTACCTGTGTGTATAATTTTTTTATATATTCTATATGCAATACATATACACTTTATATGAAATAGCTGTTATATAATTAAAACATTTTCTGTTTATTACAGAACAATGTATTAGCCCGACTGTTACAACAAATAAGCTGATTTCTCTAAATCCCATCCAGAGCTGTTTTCGTGTGGTCTTGCTCTATAGAAAGAACCAATGTTTGCCGATGTAAATCCCTCATCTTCCCAGCCCACTGTGCAACGACAGCGTTGTTTTCTGTAATGCGCATTGTGAATCTCTAAACCTGGAGGTAGAGGCTACGTTATCAGGTATTCAGGTGGCCTGTATATTCCTCAAGGGAGAAAAAGGCGGGGGAGGAACACTCAATCCCAAAACAATCATTCAAGCAAGCCCCCCAAATCCCCCCAAAAAACCCACCAAAGAAACGGAGCTTGGCAACACTTGGGATGAACTTTCCAAAATAAAATATTTGAGTGGAAAGACAATATGGAAAAAATAACTGGTAATTTCACAGGAATGTAATACTGGCATTTGTATTACACCATGTTTAAAAAAAAGTCTCTAAACTGTATTGAAAGTCTAAAATTACTTTGCTTAGTACTTCTGATAGAAGTAGATGAGAGCTAAACTCTTAAAACTGTTTAAAAGCATCTAGTTCAGTTAAAAATGATTGAGGCAAAAATTAGGCCAAAAGTTTCTCTCCTGAAGATAGTTTATGGGTGTGGTAGCTGCTTGGGAACGCTGTACCTTAAGCAAGTGTGATAGCACCGGTGCTTGGGGTTGGGCAGCACCAGCAGCAGCCTGGTATCTTACATTGGCTGGTGACATAGATGTGTGAGGGAGTAGATTACATGTGTGAGTAAGATCACTCCTAAACTGAGTTCACGTAATGAACTGAACTATCAAAAAAACCATTTTTGTCAGATATGTAAGTGGCTCTGGGAAGAAAAGAGAGGTGTTTCTGTGGAGATAGGAGTACAACGGGAGGGAAGTCCTCACCTGTGGTGGAATACCTCCACAGATTCCACCTCCTGGCTGTGTAACTGCAGTAGAGCAGTTAGGCACCACCACTGTGGCAGGCTTCCCCCCTTCCCGGGGAGGCAGAGGAGTCTCTCTGTATACGGCGTGAGCAAGGAGGCAGGTGGGCAGTGATGACCCTGCCTGCAGGGCAGGAACATGAAGACACATAGGGTAGGGCTGTGCTGTATGAAGTGTGGGCCGGGCTGGGGAGGAGGCTGTGTGTGCAGGAGAGGCTCTGAGCCCCTAGGGTTGCCGAGTTGACCAGAGCTTCACACATGGCCTGGTGCTGATGCCAGGACTGGATAATCGTGAACAAAGCAGCCTGCGTAGCGGACAACTGGACCATTCCTAGTCAAGGTAAAGGGTGTGCTTTGCCTTGCTGATGACATGAATACATTTTGTTTTGGCAGCAGAACCACACTGTCATAGAATGACATGCAGAAAAGTATTTTTCAAATGCAGAGCTTGTCTGACATACAATTTTATTCAGCCCATCAGAAAGCTGTTTTCATGAGGTACATTTTCTTTTTCACTTTGAGTTCAGGTTATCAATACGATATTTTGTGGTAACTTATTACATAATGTATCCTGAATTAAGAATGGCTTTATTCACATTTGTTAAATATATTTGTTCTTTAATGCTAGGTTCCCAAACAGTGGGTGGCAAGCAAGCTGTTACTAGTTCTCTCTGTAGGGTCCTTAAATCAGTTCAAGTACTGCAGTGGGAAGAGTCATACATGAAACACGGATTTGATAGAAGTTGTGATTTAATTAAAATGATACCACGGTATCTATGATACCATACCACACATCAATATGTATGATCTCAGGGATTTTTATGCATTTAGATCTGAATATGTGATGTTTAATGACTAATTTCTTGATTCATATGACTGTTCCAAAGAGGCAATCAGAAATTAGACAACTTGTTTGAAGAAAGCATCTAAATTTGTTAATCGACTCTATGATAGGATTCTTCTGTAGTAGAGAAATTTCATGTTAATCACTATAAACGTTTTTAAATACATGTAAAAAAAAAAGACAAGACTGCTACATATTTTGGAGTATGTCAGAATACTGAAGTAATGTGATGTCTGTCATCTAACCAGCGTTACCTCTTTAACGTGCCTAATTGAATTGTATGGCGTATGCAGCATGTGCTGCTGTAACATAAAATATTGCTGAAGTTTAATTGCACTGTAATCAAAATTTAAAGCCACAAAATGAAATTATAATTGGTAGAAGTTTCTCTGTTTTATTGCACAATTGTTTATTTGAACATTGTTCATAAATTCAGTAGCTTTTTCAAGGACAGGCCTTTTAAAGGAAGGGTTAGAGAACATCATCTTTGGAAATAGCACACGGTTATTTGTTACTGACTTACAAAACTGCTGTGAAAATCTGGGCAACCAAATGCATGCCTTGTTTCCTCATAATTTATTGTGGCATTTTCATTAATGTTATTTTACTTCTCGTTGGCAAATGATGAGGCTGAGTTTTGTAAGAGTATTTTTTTCACTTGTTCTTGCAAGATAAAGTTATGCATGTAGCTGTGCTGTACACGTGCATTGTAAGAACATAGGTAGTGGTTTGTGCCTTGTACAAGGCTGATTATCTGTATGATATAATACTGCTTTGAAAAAACAAGCAGGAGCATATTCTGTTGTCATCATAGCTGATGCTATGATGACAAAAAAATCAGGTCAATGCATACAGAATTGCAACCATTAAAAAAGTACTGAGTTAATTCTTCCACAGGTGGTGATTTTACATTCATAATTTCTGCTAATGGCAATCAGAAATAGACATTGAAAATCCAGGCATATCAGTACCAGTAGAGACTTTGTATCTTAGAGTTGTAATGTTGAATTGCATAATTTTACCCTAAGAAATTAATTCTAATTGCATGTATTAAATTCCCACAATCAAGGAGTAATAAATTAAAAGTTGGATGATCATTACATCGCTACATTGAGACTGTAACTGAACTTAGCACTTAGAATTATTAGTACCTCTATATACTAGAGTAACTTCATTGTGACTCCTCGCTCACTTTATTGACTCACCAGAGATTGTTGGTTATGTTATATAGTGTAGCAGAGTAGATTAATCAAAAGAAGGGCTTAAACGTGCATTTGGTGAGGTAGCTGGAATGGTGGAAGTGATGGAAGAAGCTGCATGTAGTGTGCTTCTGCACAGCATAGCCTTTTGAAGGCAGACCATGTCTTCAATGAATTGTTTATTTTGGGGACTGCTTCTTCTCTGGAACAACAATCTGTTTATAAGGCTGAAGTATTTGTTTTCCATTCAGTATGGGTGCAGGCCACCTTAAATCTGTTCATTGTTCTATGGTCAAACTTGAGCAAGCTCACGGAGCCGTTCTGTGGTTCTTGGTCCTAAGGCTCCAGGCTCTCAGTCCTCTAAGTAACAGTGCAACTCATTGGGTGTTTGTCTCTAGTGTACGAATTGTATGAAAGTTCCCACATCTGAGTGGTGTGTTCATCATTAATGGCATCATCCACAATCATATTGCTTTAAACTGGGAAATGTGATTTACTTGGTTATTTGCTAAGGAGCATTTAAGTTTAAGCAGAAGCTAAAATGTTACAGTTAATGTATTTCTGTAGTATGTTTTGCATAAAATACATTTTTTACTTTTGTACTATTTTCTGAAATAGTGACGATAAAAGTTAAATAAGCTGTAGTGCTAAAAATTGGAAGAAAGTTACTGCACTTCAGTGATGGATCTTTTTGTGGTTGTTAGGTTCCTCTTATTCTTCAAATCTCTCCATTATTAATCATTGAAAAATACGGTTTTAATAGCCACAGTAAAAGAAACACCACCAGTGGAGTGCAGCAGCTTTTGATCTTCAAATGTACCATTTTTTATAGTAGAAAATAATTTGTGTACATTTGTCAGTGAGCGCTAATAACAGCTCTAGTCAAAAAGGTATCAAGTGTCTGTGGTATTGTTACACCTTTATAATAGTGGTGCCTTTTAGTGACTTTATTGCATAGGCAATGACTGCAGGATGAGTTGATTTGGCAGATCCTTAAAACTGTTGTTGTCAGGAATGCTTCCGGGTTTAAATTTACTGTTAGCATCGGTTCACAAACTGTCTGAAGAGCTGCCTGAATACACTAGACAGAACAGTTTTACCATTGCTTTTTTAATTAACCTGATTTTTACTACCTGTTACATAACTTCATGTTTATTTTCTTAAAAAAAAAATTGTCAGGATTACAAACTGGGTAAGGAGGATTTATGTGGCTGCAGCCTCTGTAGGTGATTTTTATATTTTTTTTATTAGCAGGCCAAGCAAGATCTAGCATACAATAAAAGT
>NW_010428365.1:0-12125 GCF_000710305.1 Buceros rhinoceros silvestris | reverse complement strand
ACTCTCAACTTCCTTTCCTTACACTTCAGACATTTGTAAAAATAATTGTGGTCATAATTAAAATAGTAAAATAAAGAGCAAATGTGTCGTAGTACAGATACTATAGGCATTGGAACATTTTGAATTAAAACATTTTGAGATTAATATTAAGAATCATACAACATGAGCTACTGAGTGTTTTGCTGATGGCATTCTATTTAGAGAGTGTGATAAATACCTTCATTTTCTTCATGGCCTGCTAGAAAAGGCTACCTTATTCGTTCAATTACAGAAAGCATTTTAAAAGAAGATAAAATTATGCTCTATGACAGTATTTTACTAATTTTGTTACTCTTGCAGTAAAGCACTTGATACTAATCCAGTAGTTTCCTGCTTAGTATTTGGTTCCTTTTGCAGCCACCCATCTCCAAATCTAGTGCCATTTGATTGCACCAAAACTAAGCTACTTGGAGAACGAAGTCAGAGAATCAAGATTTTCATCATGGCAAAGAGGGAAACAGGAACAGCTTTTACTCTCTTAATTTGAACCTTAAAATAACTTTAATGTCTTATGTCATCTTAATAGTGGTCATTAGTCACATCTTTCCTCAGGAATTGTCTGGTTCTTGAGGAAGAAAAAAGCCAAAAAGTTGAGGATAAGTAAAGTGAAAATCTCATAGTTTGCTTTTTAAAATGTTTCAGCTTGTTTGACATACTTTGGTTTTGATGGTCTGACTAAGATTCATTGTGAGCAAAACCAGCCAAGACTATTTTAATTCTTATAATTACAGAATTATAGTTTTAAAATGTCCTTTGTTTCTTGCCACTATTTGAATGCATGAGTTCTTTAGAATCCCTAGGTTGTGTTGAAATCTGTGATAGTTTGGACACAAATCTGAAGTCCTATTGTGAAAACATCTTATTTAATAAGGAGTTTCTGAGTAGAACTACTGATTTCCATGGGAATGCTATATTACTTAGGAATAACTTCAATATATTGAGAATTTTTTTAATCTAAAGGAAAAGAAAAAGTACAAAAGATATCCTCCATAATACAAGCGTGTCAGATTTTTTCAGGAAAATTAAGCGATGATTAGAATTAATTTTTTTCTTGTACCTCTAACTTTGAGTAAAAAGAGAATTTCTATTGTATGTAAGTGTAGCTATCAGTGATTAGTGCAGTACTTTTATAAATACAGAAAAGCAGATATAATCCTGATTTTTGGCTGGGAATTGGGAATAGAGTAATTCCTTGAAAATAGTCAGTGATAAAAGTCAGGATAACTTGCTGAATCTTGGACAAGGCAGTAGCTATACTCTAAGAAAAAATGAATTTTCATTACTTTGTTCTAATTTCTGAACAAAATAGCTAGTATTTGCTTTTTAAAATGAGTGTGTGGATACCACAGCACATGTGAATATGGCTGTGCCCCTTGTGCATGTCTTGGTTGCAGTCTTAGAATGACCTTGATAATTTTGAGTTTGGAATTACTGATAAAAATATTCACCAATTTTTGCAAAAAAAGAGATTGCTCTCCCCACCCCCACCCCCCCGGACGAAGAGCTTTGAACCACTAAAAATTACCGTTTTATCTTTGCCTCACTGAAGTTTGCATTTTGTGTTAGAAGTAAAGCAACAAGGCTTGATCTTGCTTTCAGTTGCATAGTGAAGCTTATTTTTTTACCTCAGTTTTTAACATCTGAGTAAGGAGAAACTTAGCACTGTGTGTAATCATGATACAGGCAAGGCCAAGCTGTGATAAACTGATTTGGATGTTTTCTGTTTTGTATGAAGCTATACTGCATTTTTCTCAGCTGTGGGATGATTTAGATCAGTTCCACTTACCTATTCATTGCCTTCTGTATGTTTTGACAAATGAGTCTCTTGTGTCCTGCTCAAGGAAAATGAAAGCCGCGGGCTTGCTCTAAGAACCCTGCCATTGGAAGTGAAAAGGCAGAGTTACTGTAAAAATTCAGAACAGGAAAGAAGTGAAAGATTTCTAAGAGCTTTAAAGGTAAATTGTCTTAATTGTGTAATAATTCCCATCAAGATTTTTATCTTACTAGGGAGAATGAAGTCATGGTTTGAAGATAGGAGATTTGTTTATAGGATCACCTAGTGAATTTCGGCTTGACCTGGGATAAATCACTAAATCCTCATACTGTTAAAAAAAGCACAAGCTGTTCCTCTTTTCTTCCAGTTTGTTTTTGTATATGAATCTGTGAGGGCTTAGGGCAGGGAATACTTTTGTGAGTTTGTGCAGTCCTGATTTCTATAGGGCTCTCTGGGTAAATCATAAGAATCAGTAACAGTTTCTTTTATTGCTTGGGGGTGTAGATGGGTTCGCATTACTGCCTTTGCCGAGGACCTGGCATTGGATGTCTTCTCCATGCCTGTAGAACAAATGGAGAAAATGGTGCTTATATCCTTCAGCTAATTTTTTTGAGAGCTATGGAAATACTCTGTGTAAATGGACTGGAAGACATGGTTAACTTTTTCTGAGTGGCTGACAGTCTGTAACTTTAGATACCAACAATAGTGGAGTTCCTAAATGAGAGTTTGGGCAGACACAATGCACCATTTGCTTTTACCGCTGTCAGTGACTGAGGACATGCATCCAGAATGGTTATGGTTCACAGATATTCTTTCTAGGACACTGTTTTGAATGTAATGTTCCCTGCCTTTGATGATAAAGCAATAGGATGTTTAATTTCATAGGCAGGAAATGCATTACTTTCTCTTTTATACTGATGTGAGAGGAAAGCTTAATAGCTTTTCACATTCGTCATAGTACAAATGTCTGGTGTGTTGCAGATACAAAGTGAACAAACCCGTAATCTATTGCTTTGGCTCCTTAGCACTCGGTACCTGCGTTTCTTGAGTTGTGGCACACACGTTATGGTTGTCAATGCTGAAGCAGCATCAGGCTTTGCAATCAATGGTTTAATAAATATGTTTCACAAAGCCTTGTTATGCAAGATCTCAACTTGTGTAATAGATTCTCTGTTAGGATTTAGCAATTGAAAATAATAGAACAAGTATTAAATAATGACACTTATTGCTGGATTTTTGGGGAGAGGGAAGCTATTGTCATTAGCGTTCTTCAGCATTCTTATTGTAGAGATTTCTTAGGATAAAGATATCACATTTATTTTGCAGTGATAAATATTTGTGTCTCTGGAAAAAAAATCTATACTGACCTTTGTAATTCCATAGGTTGCTTGTTTGTGTCCTTTTGAGGAGCTCAGAACTTGTACTGAGCTACGCCTCACATAAATTGAAGTTCTGATGAAGCTTTGATAAATCAATACAGTAATAATATATTTTGGAAATGCTGCGAGAACACCTTAAGCTGGCATTGCTTCTAAACTGCTTGGTAACTTTCTCAGGCAGGAAATCAACTCTGCAGCAGCAGACCTGGTACATTGAAACCGTGGCTTCAATCTGGTGAGTACTGGGGCACTACTGAAATCAACATTTCCACTGGCCAGGACAAGTAGTACCAGGGTTCACGTCACTCAGGACCGGAACTATGAACCCTAGGTATGAATTGTCTCAACTGAGACTGAATCTCATGTTCCAGTAAAATAAAGGAGTATCCCAGCAACTGAGGTAAAAACTACAATTCCAGAATTACTTCGGATATTTAGTAAGGAATTATAGAAATACTAATATTTTTATATTATGCTCTTTTTACTGTATTTGTGAATTTTACAGCAGTATCTCCTGAAGTAGTAGTTGGTTTTTTTTTCTTCTGAAAAGTGCAAGACTTCCAGTCACTTCTATTCAGAGAGCTTAGGCTTTTCTAGAATTGTTTCACACTGAAATGAGTAAGTCTGATTGCATTTAGTAATTGTTTCTGTTTCAGAAAGTGAATGAGACACAGTTTACAGAAACCGTGTTGATTATACGCTTTTTTATGGTATAATTCTAGTTGTTCAAATTTATAATTCTTGAAAGGTAAAACTTTGTAAAACAAGGAGCATGTAAAGTTTCTGAGATTTGCATGAAGGCAGTGGCACATACTGAGGCTATGCTCAGTTTTAGTTGACCTCTTTGCTTTTTAGTCTAAATTCGTAGTCTAATTTTTGCTAAATTTGGAAAATGTATGGATTTTTCTCGTAACTTGCTTCGGAGATCTGCAGGAATATGGCTGAAACACAACCAAAACTTGAAATATGTTTTGCTAAAAATGTGTAACTTCAGCCACAAACATAGGATTCCTTCCTAGAATAACAGTGGAAGTTTGAAGTAATATTTAATCTTTGCTTATTTGTACTTTATTTCCTAATTCTGCATGTTTCTGATTTTGTTTAGGGGTTTTTCCCACACAGTTAGTATTTCTAAACTTCAAGAATTAGGGTGATCATCTGAGGTTGATTTTCTTTGTATGCTCCCCTTCATGTTTTTAGTATGCCCCGAAGTACAGTAAAGCAGAAATAAAGACTCTGTTTAGGCTGTATTAATCTATGCAAAGTGCTAGTTCAAGACACAGATGTTTAGTTAGCACCTTAGCACGAGGTGTAGGTATCTTGCTTTAAGACAAGACAACAAAGGATTATTTTGATCATCTGCAGTCCATGATTCCCAGATTCTGTCGTCATCTCCAGTCAGAGAAGAAAGGTAAGACCAATGTATTCGGTCAAGTCGTCATTCCAAGTTGCTACCGTTCCGTGGAAATAGAGTACAGTGTTCTGGGAATGTGATTTCTGAGCATCATTTAAGCAGTTTTAAGCTAAACTTGTACATATCTGTAAAAGCTTACGAAATAATAGGATAATACTTTTGAGAAGTCTTTCTGCAAAACTCTGTAAGTAGGTTCCTAGCTTCAAAAAGGAAACATTAAAAATGGTTTGGATGGAATGAAACTCAGCATTGAACATCTGCAGCTTCTGTCAGACCTAGTCTATTACTTCTTTTCTAATCAAAATAAATGAAAATCTAGATTTTGGAGTGGTTTTGTTAGGCTATGTATGTGTCTGAAGCTACAGTCCACTGAAAAATATATTCTAGATCATGGGTCTGTAATAGAAGTGCTTGCACTGATCGTTAAGTCATTAGCTTAATTATTTTCATAATCATTTAAAATGTTTGACTCAGGTTAATAGCATCCTTATGGAACATGCAGTGTAGAGAGCTTCTGAAGACAGAAAAAATTATTCTTCTGATACTCCGTAGTTCTGAAATTTGCTGTACACTCATTCCTACAAATTAACAGGATGGCTACCATCAAGTTAAGTTCAAACAAATTCTAAAAAAAGTTAGTGGTTATCCCTGCTGTGTGCGTACATTTTTGGATTAAAATACTTTGATTTTATTCCGTTCTTAATCTTAGTGGTTGATGGGCACTTTAAAGAATACGGTAATTTCAGTCTTTCCTTTAAAGCTTCTCACAGCAGGATGTCCTGAAAATGTTGCAAACAGAAATGATCAGCTAAGTCTTCTCAAAACCACACAGTCTTTGTAAGTGGTCTTGTAATGACAAGTCTAGTCCTTAAAATACAGTGCGTGCAGTTCTTTAATGTCATTCTTTAATGACAATCTATTTTTAATAAAGCCATTTAGCTTGCTTAATTACAGTAGTAATAAATCTCCTAGTCTGCTGACTCATCTTAGAAAATATCTGAGACTACACTGATCAAATATGAGGCTGCAAGATTAAGTATATGTATTTTGGCTTTTTATCAGCATTATACTTGCAAGAAAAGTCTTCTGAAGAATACAGAAGATCTGCCGCCTGATGCAAGTCTTAAAGCTCACCTTTGTGGAAAACAGTGGTGGAAAAAGCATAGGCCATGGAAATAGGGAAAATAGCCCATGCCAGTAATCTCACAGAGGGAGGCTGTTACAAACCTTCGCTCCAGTTCTGTTCCAGTGCTTTATGGCAGTAATTTGCCATGTATCTTACCAACTCTTTTCCTGAGACTTCTTGCAACCACTGAAGCTTCTGTCTCTGCAGCTCAGCCTCATGGTGTGATACAGCTTCTCTTCACTGCCTGATGTACCTAGAAGCTTTTTTGTCCTTGTCCTCAGCTTCTGAAGTCTCAGTTCAAGGTAGATCATCGTTAATACTACCTGAACTGGTTCCTTCTACCACACTGCACTAAGCAAATGCAATTCACTCTTGGAACTTTCGGGAGAGATTTTTCAGTTTTCCTGAGAGTATCACTGGAGTAGACTGTAAAGCCAGCACTGACTCACAGGTATTCTCAACTTAGTACTAGCTGATTGTACTTTGATAATCCCCTTCTTGGGACATGTCGGCTGTGCACAGATGAGACCAAGTGGGCTGTGTATTTGTGACATCAGACTATGATCTGGTGATGATCGGACTGTACAGTGACCTGTGATAGGTCAGAGACTTACTCTGTCTAAATAATAAAATATTATATATACTAAATATAAAAATACTGAAACCCCATTTCATTCCGTCATTTTTCCTCTATTGTCCAGTTCCATAGGTACAGATTTTTCTTTCAAATAATTTATTTGTTATTTTCAAATACATGGTTAAGCATTAATAACTTGATGATCAAACATAGTTGATAACCCTATATGCAAATACTGACAAAAAGACCTAACTGTATTCTGTATCAGAAGTAATATAAATTCTCCTCAGTGTAGCTGATCTTTTTGAAGTCGTGTAAGGAGTTTTGAATACCATTGCATGTTGTTTACCTGCCTAAAAGCCTGGACCATTATTTCAAGCTGCTTGTGAATAAGTGCTGCTGCTGCTGTCCAAACAGCTATCTGAAAGTATTCTGAAGTCTTTAACTTGAATGTTAGTATGAAGGACTGTTCGCTCTAATTCAGGGCAAGCTTCTTTATTCTATACTGAATAATTTCCTAGTTCCCTCTTTGGGAGAACAGATGCGTTTGTTTTGTTTCCTTTTATCCAAAATTCTCATGATGCAATCCCTTCTGCTACTTACCTGGCAAAGTCAGTCCTGGCTGCAGGAAAGCTGTACTATTTTTGGTGAAGAGTCTGAAAACTCACATTTCCTCATGTCTGATGGAGGGGCAGTTTGAGAAGGTTTGTTGTGAAAAACCCTTCGTCCTGTCTGGTAGCACACACCCTAAATATCAAGTCTCTACTGTAAGGTTCTTGATTAATAGCAAGAATGTTTCTGCTGTGTCCAGGGGACCAGATTTTCTGCTCCTGAGCTGGTACAGTCCAGCAGTTATTCCATGGTTCTTATCCCTCTTGGTTAACTGTTGGAGCTGAAGAAAACTGGGCTGAGGGCTCACAGTATCTTAGTATTCTGCTGGTGTACAGTATTTTTGTATTATTCTGTCTGCACAGTGTGTGTATCTCAGGACTTGGACCTTTGGGGGAATCTGGTTCTGCAGAGGGTCTTATGCGTGTTGTCCATCAGTCTTTGCTGAGCAGTCCGCTTCAGTATCTGATTTTCCCTTCCATTATCTGGCTATGAGATGTTTTTCTTGATGATTGTCCCTTCTACCATGAGAGAAGTCTGTACAGCATACTCTTAAGATGTCCAATTCCACGTAGATAAAGTTATCTTCAGAGTTCATTCTAAATTAATGTGTAATTAGTTTCATCTGAATTACAAAATTAGCTTTCCTGTTGGAAGCCACAGACTTCCAGGACTGAGACCTCCTGAATGTTAGGTCTGCCTTTGTCCTTTTATGATGAGCACTTTGCTTCGGGTTGGTAACTGAATATTACAGAGGCAGGTGCTGTCTCCCTGGGTGCTGCTTTGGAGAGGCTGCTAAGAAGCTGCAAATCTAGAACTGCCTGCTGGTGTGGTCAATGCTGCTGGACAGCATCAGCGGGTGACTTGGGAAATGTATCCTCGGAACTGCAGCCTGGAGTTCCAGTTCCCTCTTCACCAAGTGTTACTGCGTTGCTGGGTGGCATGTGAAACTGGTTCTTCAGTCTTTATTCAAAGTAGACAAAAAGATCTTTATATCCAAGTAATGGTGATCTGTGGGAAATACTACCTGGAGTTCAGTCTAGATCTACAGAAATATATGATGTCAAAGGAGAAAAAAGGTTATTTACCTGTAGCTGCTCTCGTCTGTGTTTGTGTTGTTCATACGTACATACGCAACCCATCTCTCTTTGTATTTGTATGATTTTTCCATTTATAATCACAGTGGAAACTGTTTCATTTAGCTCTGATAAATTGGTAATTATACCACAGAACGTGCTGCACTGAGCTTGGTAGTAGGACTGAACTTTATTCTTTTCCTTGCCAGTATGGGAGATATGCGTAAGATAGAGGAGGAAATAAAACATAAATGGACTGATCTGGACAATGAGTAGTTCTTCCTGTCCAAATTGAAGGAGCTTTCTGACTGCCAGCTGATGAAACTGAAAGGTTTCTAAATGTTACCTTCTCTTAAGCATGAGACAGTCCAATGCAGGGTAGATCATGGCATCTTGAATCAATAGTTTTAACCTTACTGTTAAACAATTTTAAAACTTTTTCCTGTTTAATTGCTTTACCTCAATTTTGAGTTTAACTTTTGACTGTTCTTCCACAAAATACTTTCTGAACCTAGAGACTGTCTTGAACTACTAACAATGTAGCTTTCCTTTTAAACAGCGTATCTTCTTCCGGTAGCAGGTACATCAGTGACGTTAACAGTAAAATATCAGGGCAAGTTTTTGGTCACCTAGACCCACATTGTTATGCAAACTTTATTATCTGTAAAAATGACAGTAGGATCTTATTGGCTGTTTTTTACTAATCTCACTGTATCAACACTGTGGAGTTGCTTCTTTGCTGTTGTGTTGAACTACATAAGTGGAGGGTTTGGTTTTGGGGAACGAAGGGATGTACTTGTGCTCAGCTTTAACAGTAGGTATCAAGATTAATAAAATCAAGACAACAGTGATTTAAATTGAAAATTGAGCAGAGGAGAAAAACAGAGGGAAAAAATAAAACTGTGTTTTCAAAATAGTACATCGTATGAATTTACACAGCATTTTTGAGAATTAACGGTTTTAATTTTTCTCCAGGATTCAGAGTTCCCTGTTGATACTTAAGTGAATCCATGTTCATGCTAAAGAATATACTCAACCCTTGAAATCTGGAGAATATAAAATAAGCAACATTTTTAAAAGTGCCCAACTTAGCAGTAAACTGGTAAGAACCATTAACAGTGCATCAATTTTATTGTTATGTACGTGTTGAGCTTTATTTTTCAACAGGTCATCAAGAAGCATTTGCTTTAAGTAGATGTCTGAAATACTACTGGCAGCAGTCAGGGGGACATCCTCTCCGAAGGATTTGAAAGGGGAAAAAGGGATTGTGAAATTTAGTGAGAGTATTCATAGTAAATACAATGAAGTATCTGGGCAGAACTGTTTGCAGATTATGAGATTCATCTTTTAGGTAAGAAGGCTGGAATTTGGTTAGTAGATATGAAAATGGGCACCGGAGAGTACTATAAATTCAGGTTCCAGCAAACTGAATTATAATACTGAGTATTTTTGCAATTTGTATTTGATTGCAGTTTATTCCCTTGGGTCAAAAATCAGAAGAGTTTAAATTTAGATTAGCTTAAGCGTGCAAATAGCTTGTAAGCAATGACATTTCAGGCTTGCTAGCTGCAGCTGAGAAAGAATAAACATTTTTTTTAAGTTAGAGTTACTAGCAAAGTTCAGATAATTCTGACACTGTCTAGGTATGAATATATTTTTATATTAAGTTTTTAAATAACTAATACTTATGTCATTCAAATACACTTTGTACCTTGATGCTGTTCTTGCTGCTAGTAGGTTACTTGTGAAGGTATCTCTCTAAAGAAAAACTGTATCCCTACACCTGATTTTAGAAACTTAATTTCTTGTTGCATCCAAAAATACATAACCCAGTGTAGCTGTGATTTAAAAATCCAAAAACTTGGCCAGGGTAGTTCTCATGCAGACGACAAATTTGTTAAGAAAGCAGTGTTGGGAGGAAATAGAGCAGTACACCATATAAACAGTACACAGAATCAGAGCCAAGGAGGACAGTGGCACAGATTGGAATGTGCTGATGTGGGTGTAAGGTAAATCTTGTCTGTGAAGATGGAAATAATATTTACGCATTTAATAATTACAATACAAAGGGCACAGACAGTTTCTTTAGGTGGCTGCCTGTATTTTGTGATAAATATCCACCACACTGCTTTGAGTTTTGGCCTAGCTGGGCAGGTGCTGCTTAGTCTTTCACATGCTCAGTTCTGGTTTTCTGTCTGACTAATCTCTAACCTGTACCTGTAAGGTGGTATTTCTGTTGGAGGAAGAGTAGGAGGAAGACACTTCCACACTTGACAAGATTTTCAGTGAATCGGGTGGAATAATGATCAGAATGTAAGCTTTACAGGCTGCTACTTCACAAGCTTTACGTAGAGGGACACAACTGAAGTCATCGTTTTATGTTAATGTTTGCCTTGTGAAAAGTTTGCCTTTACCTGCAGTAGGAACCCAGGTTTGAGCTGAAAATTACTTTTGCATATTGTTGCAAACTGCTTGTTAAAATATAAAATATGCAATTGAAAGTAGTAAAAGCTCATAGGCTAGTCAAGAAAGGACACATCTACCTAAAGGTTTGTTATCTTTTTACTTGAACAGTAACACCTAACTATCATAATGTTCATTTAAAACTATTCCTTGTATTTCTTCTTTTTTCAATTACTTTTATATCTTACTGAAGACGTTATTCTAGATCCTTATATCCAGTGCCTCTAGTTATTGCTAGAAGAGATACTCTTATGTACTGGAAAATTCTAAGTATTTTCTACAGTTAATAACTGGATCTCACACCTTAAGGATACAATGCCACTTGAGAAAGCAATTTACTGGAATAAAAATAAATTGGATATCTTTAAACTTATTTGGCAACCCTTTAGAACTTGCTTGGAGAAATAGCAACTAAACTGAAAAAAGGCAGTGAGGACGTATTTAATGCTATATACAGGCAATGTGGTGTTGACTTTCTTATAAAGGTAATGCTTTAACACAAGAGAGCTCCTGGGGGAGTGTCCTAAAATTAACTGAAATGCATATCTAAAAAAGTAAAAATATGGAAACATGTAAAGAACAAAAGAATTTTAGTGTTCTTAAATATAAACAATGTAACTGAACTAATTTGCTTAAAATCTCTTTGTGTACGTGGTGGATTGTAGTTTCTACATGTTTAACTGTTTGAAAAAAGCACTTAAAATGTGTAGTCTTTTAAAGTTTTTCCCATCTGAATACTCAGAATCAATCTTTAAGTGATTAAAAAGGAAGTCTGTCCTCTGTTTCTCCTGTTAATGCCAAAGGCTGTATTGTAGCCTGATTTGCTGTAGGTCTTTTTTCGACAGCATGTCCTACAGTGTTTGTTTTTTTTTTTTTTTAAAGCCGAAAAATTGGCATGTTAAGAAAAGAAAGGTCTTCATGGAAAGTTACATCAAAATCCAGAACCCTATTTAGCATCTCTAATTCCAGACAAAGCTGAATTCAAGCACAAAGAGAAAGTGAGACAAGTGCTTAGAAATAAATTTTTTTTTTTAAGCACCTGCCTAATTTCAAATACTTTGACAGAGGAATGACACTCAGAAGTGCTGAGGTTGCCATGTGTTTCAAGAACACAGACCTCCACGTTGAAGAAAGGGTCACTATAGTACTGTCCCTGTTGGCTGCAGCTGGCTGAGAATTCAAAGAGGGAGGAGAAGTTGCTAATATTCTGGTTTTTGGGAAGAGCTTCACTGTATTAGATTCTCTAGAATCCAATCACAATGCCAGGGCTAAAGACATGTTTTAGTTTGACATGCCAACTATTCAGTCCTGAATCTGGCTTTTCTTTGGAAGTCCAAAAGGGTATTAAATACATAAACTGAATTTTTTCAGAGAAGAATGACTGAGATTTAATAATCTGTATAGGGAATTAAACAAAAACGGTCCATTTAAAGAAATTCTGAACTTTTGCTGCATGTGTTTATCATAATTGTCTATGTGAATTTACAGGCAGAAGGTGGAAATCAGTATCCACTAGACGAGAATTAATTTTTTTGTTGTTTGTAAGATAGATGGGAAACATTCTATTGACTTAAGAAACCAAATTTACTTTATTATGCCTTAGGTTTTTCTAACCAGAACCAGTGTATCAAAAAGGGAATCTGATTTATTAATATATTTAATAATATA
>NW_010428364.1:19210-25732 GCF_000710305.1 Buceros rhinoceros silvestris | reverse complement strand
TTTTACCTCGGCCAAACCGGTGACACACAGCTGAATCAATTTGCTTACAAAGACAAAAGTCAAGACTAAGGATACCAGCAGAAGTGGTGCCTCCCTAGTTCTGTTTGTGGATTTATACCCACTCAATTTACTTACTACATTTCATATAATACTTTAAAGTTTTTGTTCTTCAAATAAGATTAATACAGTGTGCTCTGGTTTCCAAAGAAAGATGAAAGATTTCGTTTCTCAAATAACAAGATCTGGCTTACGGTTTTTCATCTAATTTTTCCTTTCCTTTTATTTTCTGGTGAGTTGCATAAGCATAAGAGCTACAGAATCTGAAACTGCAAAATTACAGCTTAAACAGTATCACTTACCGTAAATTGTTATCTGAATCTTTGTTTTCAATGATATTTCTTCTGATAGATTTTTTTCTGCCCATGAATTAAAAAAAATGAAGGAGGGTGCTCTCTTGGAGAAGTTTCCTGTCTACTTGGGGAGAATGGGCTGTTTTTCTTCTAGATGACTGTTGTTCTGCCCCAGCCAGTCTTTCTTTGGACTGGTCTTTGAAGTTAAAACCTCCTTTTCTCCCACCTATCATATGCTTAACACATAGAATGTGAGAGACTGAACTTCAAAGGTTTGCCCAAGCGAAGTGGAGAGGTCCAACTAATGAAAAAGAAAGAGTGACAGGGGAAAAGAAAAAGGAGATATGTTGTTTAAAAAGGGAGGACTAGCTGGAGCACATAAAAATCATGTATTCTGGTTCACCTCACCACCTACACCATTTGTGATACTTTCAATGCAAAGCACATTCTGGAATATCTCTGAATTGAAAGTTGAATTTTTCAGGGTGAGCTCCAGAAGTTCTCATCTGCCCTGATCAGCTGCTCTTATTAGAGTTTTTAAAATGACACAACTCATCAGTTAAAAGAATATGTATGAAATTAATTTAACATTTTAAATGGAGTATGTTGTAGAGACGATATTTGAAGATAGTGAGGAAATTAGCATCAAGTACATTAGCTAATTCCTCAAATTTTCTAGGAATTAAGCATTTTAATACTCTGAAATATTGAGGCTAATAATGATTCCTTTAGTTTCCTTAGCAGAAGAGCAGGAAGAATATAGATTTTTGAGAAACATTTGTTATTTTAAAATAAAACTAAACTTTTTTCCCACTAAATAGAAGGCACCAAATACCTCTGAGTTATGTAGTTATACAAGTAAGCTGCAGCACCCGTTACCCAAATGATGACCACTTCAAGCAGAGCTGAGACATAATGTGAAAATATTTTGCAACCCTCTCTCACAACAATCTAGCCTGAGCATGCAATTCCTTCTCTCACTGTAGAGATAAAGATTTACTTTAATACATTATGCACCAAAATATATGAAAAGTCAATGTCCGGGTCTGTAAAGAGCAAATATGTCTATTTTTGATTCGGGGTCCTCATCTCAGCCTGATGTCTTTGACAGAAATAAAACATATTTGAAGATGGACCTTTCACAGATAAATTTTAGGCAACAATTTCAATTAACTGAAACCACGGAATATATCCAAACCAAGAAAATGTTACCTATACAGTAACACAAAATAACAAAATGAAACTGAAAAATATGTTGATAATACTGATTCAGAAAAGGATATTTCATATTTATAAATGGTATCCAAGGTCAAATTTAACTGAGAGCAAAACCCGACCTGTGTTTTACTTCAGAGCTGAAGGGCCATGCATTACTGTGTTCAGGTTATTTCAACTCCTTGCTTAACATGAATTTTTTAAGTAACCATATGGAACCATAATGCATCTGAACTGAACAGAGCATTAAAATAGATATGATAAAACCCCTCCATATAATTACCCACCTGGATAAAGTGTTTTACATCTGATTCCTTGTCAGAAAGGGACGGAATTTTCGCAATTCAAAGCACTCAGTGCCAATATTCCATGTGCTTAAATATCTGAGCATTTAGGTGCCTAACCTGATGAACTTTATCCACATAGCTGCTTAATAATCTGACCCATAGATGTACGCTAAGTGCAAATGGGTCAAAGATTACACCAAATCTCACAAAGCCTGGTGATGGATTCCCAGCACTCTAGTTTGAACTTGTCAGCAATTCACAGGCCTTATTTTTTCAGAAATTCTCTCTCTTATCCATTCATCTTAAAAACCCTTTTCTTAATTTTTTTTTTAATTGAAAAAATCCAAGTAAAACCCCCTATGTCTTCCTCTTCTTCATGACCATTCCACCCTAATCACTTCCTGGACTACTAACTTTTTTGCTTTGTCTCCAATCTCTTACAAAGGTCAGTCCAGTTAAAGTTACGATACTTGCAGGTTTTACCAAGACATTTTTCCCTATTTGATGTTCATCTTGCCTTTTTGTAAATACATTTCTGATGTTCTTTATTGTAGACTATGACTTTAAACTTCTTCTCTCTCTGTCTCCCAGAACAAAGACTCAGTCTTTGGCTGTGTGCTCACTGAGGTAGAGCCCTTTGCAAGGAATCACTCCACTCCAATACCCCGTTTCTCCCTATGTCTCCATGCAGGTGGTATGAAGGATGACTTGGTTACTGCCATTTCTCAGAAACCTCCTACGCTCCCACTGAGACTGTTCCTTTTGCTCTGTGTCCAGGCCTGTGCCTATAAAACACAACCTGCCTTTAAAAAAGCAGCTACGAGAATTCTTTTCCAGACAAACAATCTGTTCTCTGGATTTTTCCTTAAAGTCTGTTTATATCTGTGACTGGAAATAATGGTCTCTTCTTAAATAATAGTTATGAGTCATACCTACTTAGAGATTAATTATCTGTTCTCTGAACTCAATCTTAGTAAAAATACATGTATTCTGATCTAAATATACAAGAGGAAAGAATGTTATTTTATTCATGCTGAAATCTAGCCTGAGAAGAAATTCCAATAAATGACCTCACCACTGAGATATATGATAAAGTATATGCACTTCTTGTTCAGTGTTGTGTTGTTTTTTTGTTTTAGTTGTGCATGTATCAGGTAACAGATCTGTAGCTATTAACAACAAGATATTTATCATTAATGTGACTGTATACAATGTGAGTGCTAGAGATTACCTGCACATTTGGCAGGATTCTTGTTTTCTTCTCAAAAATCAAGTGGCATCCATAAATAGAAGAACAAAGGAGGAAAAAAAAGGAGAAAAAAAATGAATAAAAATATAAACAGATCTGAGCACATCTATACCATAATTTATAACTGTGTTTAAGCATGTATTGAGGGAAACAGTCTTAAACAGGCAAGGACAACAAAAGTCAACTACTACTCCTTATATTTAGCCTTAGAGAGAAGGATTGGGACCAACTGCTTTTGTTTCCACTGTCAGATGCAGAGTCATAAACAATGCTTACAGTCACATGATCTCACATACTGGAACTTGGTATCATGCTTTTAGCTGCAGACAGAATACAGTAGGTTGCTGGATGAGAAAAAAAAAAAGAAAAAGAGAAAAAAAAGAAATGTTTTACAAATATCTCATAACCTTAAAAAAATGCCAGTTCTGGAGAGATTCTGCAAATGAGCACAGGATGAGGTTTATGTGTTACACCCTGATAAAAACCCTAGAAAATGTGAATTCATCATTACAGTTATAGCGTATTGCTGCCCCTTCACTGCTACGTACTTATGGAGAACTGATCCTTTAGAAAATGTTTCCTACTTCACCGGCTCCACCCGGGATAAACAGCTTGTTAAGGGACTAAGGATCCTTCTTACAAGTCAGTATTTTCAGACCTGGGAGCTGTACAAAGACAGTTTGACAAGTGTTGGAAGTTGTTTCCTCCTTTGATTGAGTGCATTTTCTTCATTATATGAGGAAGGATTTTGTTCTCAGCATTTTTATGTAGTGCAGACGTAGAGATACTCTGTCACACATTT
Source organism: Buceros rhinoceros silvestris (assembly GCF_000710305.1). NCBI lineage: Eukaryota > Metazoa > Chordata > Aves > Bucerotiformes > Bucerotidae > Buceros > Buceros rhinoceros. The sequence goes on along the minus strand of NW_010428364.1, from coordinate 21,829 downwards.
CAGGGTCTGGGCAGATTAAAACTTCGTTCAAATTTTCTGGTAGATAAAAGCAGTCACAAGGAACCAGCTATGGAAATATGTAGTCCTGAAAAGCAGGAGTTGAAAGCCTAATTACATTTACAAATGCGTACTGGTGTGTCTGCTCACAACAGCTCTGCAGAAAACACCTTGAGATCAGGATTCTACTTTCCACTTCAGCCCAGCAGCATTTTGGTGGGGGTATTGCTCAAGGCAGGTATTGGTCAAGTGTAACCATGTCTGCTACAATGGACGTCTGTAACCAAATGCAGTTGAAGATGTGCAAAGATGGGCTTTCAGTTTAGACTTCCGTGACTTCAGAAAGGTTGTGTCTTGGTAAAGAGGATGCAAAGACATCCAGCTCTTCAGCGAGGGAGCTCTTCATGCTGGTCCATCTCTTAGTAAGAGGTACACAACTTCACCACTGCACTGACACTAGGACCTGTAGTTACTATATTCCTTTTTTTGACAACAACTTGAAGTTTTCCTGTCACCAATTGGCTCATGAAACTTACTTCCCAGACCCATTGTGGATTTTGTCTGATTTCCAATACTTCAGGGTTAAGTGCACATGGTTTTGGATTGAGCAGTCCTTAAATTCCTTCAGAACTTCTTCCGTGTGTTACAGCTCTTAATGCAGGGGATGTATTGAGTTAAAATGGTACTGCAAGAAGCGTGAATTTTATGATGTATATTAAACTCTATGTTTGTGAATTATTTTCTTCTGAGTGGGTGAATAATGCTATAAAAAGATACATTATGTTTCAAGGTCTGTCTCAGTTTGAAAAAATATATATTTATTTACTGTATATAAACATTAAACAAAAATGTCTTGAAGACATGGAATAGATATAGTATTACAGCAGAATATATTTTTCTCGAGGACAATGTTGAACATTATTGAAATAAGTTGTTCACAAGCAACAAAACCAGTGAAGTTTTGTTTCATACGATCTTAATGTCTCTGTCACCACACGTTAATATCCATCCTACTCTTTCCTTATGACATCTGTGTGGGCAAGAAATGCCCAGCCTGGAGTGCAGTGGTTGGTGGTCACAGGCAGGCAGCACGTATGGGGGAGCTGACCACGCAACTGCTGTTGGTAGGATGTATGTTCACTAAACTCGGAGCAAAGCTGAGTATGTTTTAACTTCAACGTCCTGCTTGCTGTTTCAGAGGCCATTTAGCCCTTTCCTCCTTAATCTCACTGATGTGTGGACGTGGCTTCAGCTCACTTGATTGCCTGGATGCAATGTGAATATATAATACTAGCAATAAAACAAATTAAATTAATACCAGGCAGCAGGTGTTTTCTAGAATCAAATCTAATCTATCATTTAATCTAAATGAAACAATACTTTGACCCTTGCAGACAGGGTCTGCACAAAAGAAAGCTGGCTGCTGTGTGGATGGAGTATCTGAGGGGGGCCCAGGAGTTCTCCGGTCCTAGGACACCATGCATATGCTGCACCAAGGCCTGCAAATGGGAATAGGTGGAGCATTACTGGTTATGGCATCTCCATGCATCCACCAGAGATTGGCAGGTGGAAGCAATTTAATTAGGGATCAAAGATGGATTTGCTAATCTTTTGATGTTATTACTTCTATTTGCTGGAGTTGAACTGATATCTATCTTCACAAGGGCTGCATCCCACCCTCACATCTGATACGAATTTCTAAGTCCATTAAGACTTCCCTTTATACTGGTAGGACCAGCTTTCTAGATCCATTTCAGAGGTCAGGTCAAATCAACCTGTGCTCTGAGGATGTTGAGTACATTTTTGGACTTCTTATTTTTTCCTGGCTTGGGCATGTAAAACAACCAAATACTTAAGTAGAAAGTCATAATAAAGTACAGAAAAACACAGGTGCATATGAACTTACAAGCACTGCCAGAATGAGACATTACACAGAACAGAAATCTGTAGGGGAAATGTACATTTCCAACAGAGAGGTAATGGAATAGAAGTTCTTTCAAAAATGTTATTTTAATTGTATTTCCTGTCCTAGCTGCATGTGGTGAGTTTAGATTGGCAAAGATGTGTAAAAACATTTTTCAGTTTTGCGGATTTGCAGAAGAACACTTTTCTGTTCTGGGCTATAGGTTAAACAAAAATTGGTGTTTCACTCCAACAGAAGAAGCCGGGATCTCCTTAACCAATAGAGGGTACCTGCTGTCATATTTTCCATCTAGCAGGTTTTATCTGTATGGCAGTCATCCCAAGTAGATATTGTGTATATTTTTCGAGATAGTTTGGTTGTGTGTTTTGTCCCAGCTTACATGAATGTCTGTCATGAAAAAAATAAGCAGTGGGGCATAATCCTGTTCTGTTACATGACAGAATGGTTTTATTCCTAATATCTAAAAACCCTTGAAAAATTTTAACCCTGAAAACACAATCCTTTCACTTTGCAAAGGTAAAAAAATCTGAAAATTAAAAAGGTAAACAGATTACAACAAGCTTTAGTCAAAAAATATCCTACATTTTAAAACTATAAATATCATTAAGGTAACATTTTATTTTGTAATCATAGTTCATTAAAAGGCGCTTTTTTCCATTTTACATGGACAGACTTGAAACATCAACTGCACTAGGGAA
>NW_010428364.1:12025-19125 GCF_000710305.1 Buceros rhinoceros silvestris | reverse complement strand
GGAAAGAGCAACTTACGCCAACCACATTCTTCACAACAAGCACCATCTCAGCTCCTACTGCAGCTGCAAGATTTGGTCTCTACTCACTAGTCCTGCAGAGCATCACCATCTCTCTAAGCCAGAAAACATCACAAAATGCTCCTGGGCACCAAATCTCAAACATCTTTACTGCCACAGCACTGGTATGGCTTTGTTTTCCCAGACAATAACCAGGTAAAGTTGCAGAGTCAGCTTGGGCAAAGAAAATTTCCAGGAAGTAATTTTTATGTGACCTACCTCTTTTGGGGGCTTGGAGAGTTTAACAGTACAGATATGGATTTTTTTCTTGCTTATTGGCTTCAGTGCCTGAGACCGGTCCCAGACGTTTTTAATCTGCAAGTATAAGTAAATCTACAGTATTCACCTGACCCCACCACATGGCCCCAGGGTGATTTCTCAGAGTAGCTTAAAGAGACTTGCCTGGCTCCTGCTGGTGTCACAAAAGGTTGATACGGAGGGGAATCCAATTTCTTCTACTTTCAGTCTTATTTCCACTTTGGTGCTTTTCATCTGCTGGGCAATCAACCCCACTTAAAAAAAAAATAAAAATTATGTATTTCAGTAAGATTTTGAGTAAATTGACAAAATTACAGTCTCTGGGGCATAAATAACATTTTCTTATGTAGGTTCTGACAGCAGAAATAAAAAGTTCCTCACCACTGGTTTAATTTAAAGTACAATATTTTGCACAGTTCTAATGAAAAAGGTAAGTTTCCACTGTACAGATCATATTGTGGTAGTTGCAAAATATATCTTCTGAATTTTTCTTGACATTCATAAATATTTCACATGCTCCTCCAAAGGGATTGGGTAATACACAAATTGCTGAGATTGTAACAAACAAAGTGGTGCACTGAACAAGAGATAAAAGCAATATCTGTGGAATGGTGTTATTGGACGTTTGGGATATCAGAAATGGCTGTTTCTTACAACCACCTCTTGGCAAACTACTTAGGGCTATCAGCTCCATGAGATAAGTGTCAGGGCAAGAGCGAAGGATCTGCCCTGTTCTAGATGTCTGTGGGATTCACTCTTCAGCTCACAGTTGCAGGGGCTTGAATAAAGAAGCCGTGTCCTGGCCTTCCAGGATCAGTGACCAGGTGATGTGAGACCACCACCCTGTTCTGCAGACAAGCCATCTTCATTTGGCTATAACAGATTTTAAAATAAAAAGCTTAGACACATGGTTGTGTCTTCCCAACTGCTCATCCACTCTGCACCCTGACAGGCACAAAGTTCACCAGGTCGGTGCTCAGGGGCTGCTTGTGATGGTCAGCCTCCTGTCTGTCCTTTCCTAGGTGATCTTGCTTTACTCAGACAGGGCTGCCACTGCACACAGTTTTTGCTGAAAACCAGGTCAAGGCATTCTGTGTACATCTCCCTCAACAGAAATAATACAGTGGTATTTAAGTCAGAGGATTTCCATGTTTGTTTTATTAACACCAAGAATTTTTATTAATTTCCATATTTTTTCTTCCTTCAGCATGTGTTGGAATGACATTTTAAAGGAAATATTTAAGAATGCAACTGATAACTAGTCCACAAGATCAAAATGTATAAAATCAGCTTTGAATATTTTATTTAAAAATAGCCATAGGTTCTCTGGAGCAGAGAACAGTAGTTCAAGACAAAAGATCAACAGTGCGATAGTCACAACTGCTCACTTGAGAAAGTAAGATACAGATAATCAATATGAAATAAGACCAGTGACAAATTATCTAGACCTGCAAAAATTATCATAAGCTATTATAGACTGAGGAATTGATGAAAGATTCACAGAATAGGTACATTAGCATTTATGGCAGAGAACCACTAATGTGAGAAAAAAAAGAGAGGAAGAAGAAAGATATAGGCAGATAAGGAAAAAGGTAATTTCTACGAATTAGTAAATTTGAATTAAATTAATCTCAGAGGGCAAAGAGAATTAGATATTAGTCATCTGAACTCTGACAGTTGGTTTTGAGAAGTCACAGAGAAAAGAGAAATGACAGAAAAGTGGAAAAAAATGATTTCAGCCATTCTTAAGATAAAACTTCAAAAGTAGCTAAATAATATTAAAAGGGAAACATCTTTTGGCACCTACATGAAGAAATAAACAAGGCAAATGCATATAAATGCTGATTAGTACTATCTTGAACACATTGCATAGTTTACATGTCATGGTTCAGTTTGGGCATATTATTCACCTCTCTTTTCCTTTACTAATAACAAATCGAGAGGAAAACACGCCAGAGAGCTACAGCAAGGATTCAGTTTTCTTTGATTGCAGGTTAAATGCATCCCACACATATGTCCACTGGTCAAATACATTCTTGGTTCCTTCTTTGAAGTTCAGTTTTTAGATCCTAGCGTTTGCGAATACAACTGTGTACTGTGCTGTTTGCTTGTCAACTGTTCTGTCACCATATCCTGGAGGACGGTCATCAATGGGGATATTCATCATCGTTCCTATGGATTGTATCAGCTCATGGTCAGCCTCTCCTCATTAAAATGGCTTCATGTATTTTATCAAGTGGTTTCAAGCTGTGAGACCTTCTGGGAAATGAATTCCGTAGCTTAGGACCCAACCTCCTGTTTCGGACCATCTTCAAACAAAGGATGAAATGGACAACTGTGCTTCAAAAATTAATGATTCTGCTATAGCTGAATTTTCTAGTAAAAAAATTGTTAAAACCCAAAAATATGAGTTCTGTCATGATCACAGATACAGTATTTGAGACTTGTTTTCTTCACTTTATACACAAAGCAATTAAATGGCACTCATTACAGAAGAAAGGAGGGAGAGAAATATAATCCTACCAAACCAAACCATTCAACCACAGCACAATTCTCCCAATAGGTCTGATTGGAGCTTTTTAATGCTTTTTTCATGAAATATGAAAGGGAAAAAACAAAACAAAACAAGGAATTCATGCTGGGGTTTGACATTTAGATTAGATCATGAAGTTTACATAATAATGCAATAGCAACCTCTCTATACAGTATTTTAATAAAGTTTTGACAGAGGGTTTAAAGTATGAATATCAAGTAAATATTCCTGAATTCCATGATGTCTGCTGACCTTTTAATTAAAAAAGAAATATTAAATTATGTGGAGGTTATGTAGGGATCCTGGCATTACAATGACAAAACCCTTATGAGTTTTATGCAGGTGTTATTGCGTGACAATCTTTGATTTTCTGTTAAAAAGGCAGTCACTTTGGTCTGTCTTTGTGATGTGAAAACTGAGTCTGCAAATCTACGTGAAACTTTACTGCTACTGCTGTAATTATGGGGTAAAATAATTCTTTCTGTTTCATAAACCAGAATACAGGTTATACAGAATTCTTAGAGCTTCTAAATATAATTGCCAAGCCGTGTGCAGCTGACACATAGCTGCATATGAAACAGCATTAGGGAGAAATAACCACGATATTTCCACTATACAACAATAAGAACTACTGGTTAGTTTTGTGTCTTTATATTTAGACGCATAAAATAACCCCCCAAAATATTATTTGTCAGTGTTCACCGTATTTAAAAGAAAAACCAGTTTTCTCTGAGAAAATGAGAATATGAGAATCTTGCAGCTGCAAACCAGTTGAAGCTGACTGTTTCAAAGACACTGCTTTTTGACGGAGTGTGGAACAGCTCTGACATAATACTTCCTACCCCTGTGTATGGTGCTTGTTAGTAGCTATGGGCAACATTTAGGAAAAAAAAATATAGTGCCAGGAATACACTAACAACGTCTCTCCTATCTTGTGCTGAACAAGTAAAGAAGCTCAGGGTGTGCTGCTTCCTGTGTAGTTTTATTGTTGCAGATAGCTTTTGCAGCTGGCGGGAATAATTATGGCAGCATGAGATGGTAACAATCTACATTTGCACATTCAAGGAGGAACGTTTTCACTGTATTTCTATTCAGTCTCAAAATTATAAGTCTTTGATTATTGACAGACTTTGCAGAAATAGCATTTCATTGTTATCCTAACCTCAGTTCTGAGAAGACTATAGCGCAGAGCAGATGAGATCTGACTTAAGCCTTAGAGAACCTATTTTTACACAATGTTTTGCATGTAAATAAAGACAGCAGTTGTGAAAAGGGCTAGCCGTAGAGTTCTAGACAGTAAGATTACATAATCATGGAGCGGATAGGCGGAAAAACAGAAGTAAAATAACTCCTTGTCAACATGTGTCAATCTTAGTAAGAACTGTCTCAGCAGACAAGAAAAAGTCAGTCCTTGAGGTTGTGTAGTTCATGACATTACTACAGTAAAACGCTTGCTAACTTTTTTGGTGGCTATAAAGCAAGAAATTAAAGAGCCACTGCATGTTAGAAGTTTGATCTTCAGTTTCCTTCCCTTCTGGTTGCAGATCTCTTAATTACTTGAATAAAATCTGAGTTGTCTCAGTATTTCTCCAGTCCTAATACCTAGAATTTTGTTTATTTCACTGTCAAAGGTTATCTCCCCCACACAAGAGACATGTTTTTCAAATCTCTCCTCTGTTCAGCTTCCTAAGTTCAAACTTCCACCATTGTCTAAAACATCACCGTTCATATTGAAGGACACTGTCTTTGGAAGCTGCTTCTGCAGAATGCTGTAATGGTATTATATCATTAACCATTCTTCATATTATTTTTCATTTTTTCCTTCAGAGACACCTTCTAAGTCAGGAATTGAAGACAAATAGCTTTGCCTTAACCTTTCTTTCACTTCCATTTTACGGGATAATTGTTTTCCTCTGATCTGTGGACTGCGAGTGTACGGGATCTCAATATCTGTTCCTCAGCATCTTGCTTTGGGAGCAACCAGTCTTCAAACCAACCCCCCAGCATATCTAAAACTGCTTCTAGCTTTTCTCACTCTGTTTTTAAAGTTGCTTGCACACTTTTCAGGGCAGAAATGTAGTCCATTTCTGTCTGTTCAGCTTGATTCTAATCATCTAATCCACCTTCAACAAGAGCATTTTTAAAGATATCTAGTCTAATTTTATGGCTATGACAATTTTGCATAGACTTTTATAGGTATTTGCATACTGCAGCACAGCTTTACATTGTCAGCTACCTTTCTTTTTCCCCTCATTCTTCCATCATGTTTTGTTGTCAAAAATGTATTTCTTGTCACTTGCCTTGTCAATGTAAAGTCTAAAATCACAGCATTTATGCAATATAATCCATATTCAAAATGCTTTGTAGTTATTGGGTAAATAATTCTTGGAATTTTTCTGTAAAATACGGTAGGCAGATCGAATTGAGCTGGTCATGTCTACACTGGAATTCAGTAGCCAAGGAAGGGCTGAAAAAAGAGCATTACGATTCACAGCTCTGCACTCTGCACCATGTTTTATATCTCTTACAAAAATGAAAGAGAAAGATATTACTCATCTAACAAACATCAAGCTCATATCTCCTAACTTAAACAAGGCTTCTAGAAAATTACTTTAACTCAATCCTGTGAGTCTTTATGTTTAGGAAATTATTGATGGTACCGAGAGACTGATACTCAAAACTACATTTTCAAGTACCCATCTGCTGAAACAAACTCTGTAGACTGACTTTAGAAAGATTTTGCTTTTGAGGGAGCTTAAAACAAAACCAAGAGTATTCCATGGTTCCTCACCCAAGCGTTTTTGTAAAGCACTCTTGCTGCCTTTGGAAGAACTAATGAACACCCTCATAGCTGAAAAGTTCCTGCTATGGCGAGCTTTGCTCTAGGTTACCTCTCACTGTCATCTTCAGTGGCTGGAGACAACAGAGAGGCCAGGACATAGTTTTGCTTCTGGCAGAGCAAACACTATGAAAACCCTGAAGCATCTCCTTTCCCCAAAGAAGAACTTCTTAATGTAACATAAAAGCACATTCTCCTCTGCCACGCTGTCTGGCTGTAATCCCTCTGATAATATCTACTATTTAATGAAACTCTTTTTTCTCATCACAATCTCTGCAAAGACAGGGATGTCTACTTCAAACTCACAGCTTCTGATCATTGGACAGATAATGTATAGTTTTTACAGCTTTCTCACACCTCTGTCATTGCCTTGGGAGTGTGGATAGCACATCTCCCATCAACAGTTTCCAGAATCAAACCATTTTTCATCTGTCTGGAGTGGCTGGGTTATTCTTTAGAGGAAAATGTCTTCTGGAGACCAGAAAAACTTAAAAAAAAAAAAAAAGAAAGAAAGGAAAAGAAAAAAGGATGGAAAGAAAAAAAAAGTAAAAGAAAGAGCAATTTGTTCCTCTTTCTCCTAAGCTTATAATCTGTCCTCCATGTGGAGTCACTACCAGTGAGCTCCTCCTTTTCTCACTCCTAAGTTTTCCAAACCTCCTCACCTCAGAAGGAAAACTAGTTTTTTTGCAGTCTTGGGATTTGGAAATTTAGATAAGCTTCCAATGTTAATCCCTCAAACTTTCAGAGGTTTGCTAATCACTGGTAATATTAAAACAGGTTTCATATTTAAGAGTATCAGCTAATGTAATGTAATCCAGTTAATGCAAGAAGTGTTCCATTAATCCTACATTGGTGCAGAGTGGGGGTGCAATTAAGTAAGAAGAGGGGAAGTTGGCTTTCCGAGTTGTAGAAACCAGAACTGCCAGGTAAGATGAAGGAAAAAATGAGGCAAAAGCATACCATGAGTTATGGAAGGACACACACAGAGCACATTGTTAAAAGTAACTATATATATTCCTCTCTTTTTCTTAACGTGTGCCTCATAAAAATAGTATTTGTTGGCAACAAAAGAGGTTGTTCTTTCCTTATAGATATGCAATTCATTGCTAGGTTCACGTTTAAGTTTAGGTAGTTGATTTTCCAACTTTCCAGCCTAGCTCAGTTCCCTGAAGCAAGAATAAAAAAGTTCTTAGATTTATATAATGTGCTTATGAATTAGGATAGCTGTCTTAGAAATGCTCAAGGGAGCTGGAAGTCATGAACACACATATACACACATAATGCAATAAGAATTTAAAGCTGGTATAACTGTTCTCCCCTTCTATAGAGACATATTCTGCTTTCATTTAAGTCCCTCTTATTAAACAATATTCAAAGATGTGAAAACGAAGATAAAGTCTGAGAGACGTTCAG
>NW_010428364.1:9353-11928 GCF_000710305.1 Buceros rhinoceros silvestris | reverse complement strand
CATACAGTACTGTCTATATCACTTTTTAATTAGCAGACCAAATGCAGTGAATAGATTGTACAGTGTACTACACCAGCCTGGCTCCTACATTTTCTATTGATTCATATTCATGTTTAAAGGGTCCTCTTGCAAGTAGGGTTTTTCAATATTCTCCCCAAAACACAGGGCTATCAAGTAAATACCAATTCAATGGCCGGCAGCATCTGGCTTTACCAGGTAGCTGAAAGGACATTTTAATCTACTCTTTGATAAATTTTTTCCTACCCGAGACAAGAAGCCAAATCACTCTTAGCAAAAATGCCTTAGTCATTAACAGAAAGTAAGTTTTAAAAGCATTCCATTACTCCCCCAGTGGGAAATTTCTGACTTTATTAGCATCACTTGAATCTGTATTAGAAGTACCTAAGCGCTAAAATCCTCACGGACAAAGGGCTTTCTTTATCACGTGAATTTAACTTGCCGATTCTGCCTTGTGTTGGAGTGAACAAAAGAGGGAAAGGAATTCAATTTATAGTTAATATATTGACAATAATCCTTACTTGGTTCTTAATTCAACAGCAAAACAAAGAAAAAAAAGTGTTTATGTTATTACATTTTTCTGATATGCTCAAAAATAAATGGACTGATGTGCCTATTTTTGCACAGAATTGAAGAAAGGTAAAACTCCTCAAAAGCAGATAACTATATAGTCAAACTGTTTTTCTCTTGTTCGAAGAGGAAGGTGAATCATCCTATTTTTGCTGTTATCCAGGGAAAATTCCTATTGCAGTCAACAGCCAATTTTCACTTCACAATTTTACAGTTTGATATATGATATGTTACAGCATTTGTAGCTGAGAAGTTCAGAATATATATTCTAGTGAGAATCTTTTCAGAAGACTACTTTTATTATGGTTATGCCTTCTAATGTATTTTTTTTACCTACTCAAAACTTCTCAGAATTTTAAAGGAAAAATCGAATTAGGTATGTTTAGGGTTAGAACAGTCAGACTGAGTAATTTCATCTCAAATCCCTAATCCTCAACAGATTTTCAGACTTTCAGCATCTCATTAGGTCTAGAAATTGGGCTGACTAGAATTTGAAAATCAGATTATTATTTTAAGATATATTCCTTCATTATCTTCTATGGAACCACATTCCCCAAAAAGAACTCCTGAAGGATTTATGAATTATAGGAGTCATGGTCCCTCTGTATTTCTCCTATAAGGGAGGGCATTTATGCTGCTCTGTCTTCTTCAAGGTCCATTGGTTCCAGTAAGAACTGTCTGTTTCAGTAAGAACTGTCTGTTCTGGATACAAATGTCACTAATTTCTACAGCCAAATTTCATCCTCCTTTAAAATGGCATCCCTGAGCCTTTCTGGTAACAGCATCACTAAAGTGAATCCAGTTATCCCTAACTAATTAGGTGTTAAATACCCCTTTCTCAGTATGATGGAACCTTGCAAACTGAGTTCCATGAGAATCCTTTCTAATAATTTTTAATGTATCCTGTACTCCTTTGCCGCTGTCGGGACAAAAAGAAGAAATACACTCCTTTTTTCCTGCTGTGAAGGATGTAGATATGTCACAACTCCTGTAAGAGAATAATATCACTAGTCTAGTATCACTAATTCAGAGAAAGGTAAGTCAAAGTCTCTACTGGATGCCTACCAACAAAGATTTTTCAAAAATATATTAAGGTGTCCAATTAAACAAGGGGGTTTGATAATAACTGGATAAACCAATAGCTCAGAACTTTCTGTATCACCTACTAATTCAGGCATTTCCATGACTTCCTTCTGGTTCACCATGCTTCTTCCATTCTAAAGGATTTAAGAATCATTACGGTTTTCCAGGAAGATTTGAACTATGTGCAAGAAGATTGACAGTAAAGTTAACATATTACAAAGGATAACAAAAATATCATTTAAAAAGGCACCCTAACAACTAGAATTGTGCAGTCTATCCTTTCATTCATTGTGTGACCACACTTGATCCTTCCAGTGACAGTTTTGGGAGCAGGAAGGACGTGTGTCATATTGTCGCGGTTTGAGGAGGGGGGCTGTTTCCCCCGTACCGAAAGGGATGCGACGGACCGGTGAGTCTTGGCTTGGAATCCAGCCAAAGCTCACACAGAAACTTTTGATGCTCATTAGTCGGGCTAGGAAGATAATAACACATATATGCGATAGAAGCAGGGACGTTTGATGAGAGAGATGCCCTTGAAGGTAAAATCAGACTGGGAAAGGGAGAGAAAGGGATAAAGGAGAATACATCTCGATCGGGCTAATTCCCGCCACTTACAGACTTCACCCCACAATGGCTCATCACGCCAGGGGCGGGGGGGAATAGCAAATGTCCGCCCGTAATTGTCCGTTGCCTGCGCCAAGCTCGATCATGGGTGCTCCTGGAGGCAAACCTGTCTGCAAATAGACCTCTTCTCCTTCTGGGGTGGCTGTAGGGCCCTCTGCCAAGGAGGAACGCTGCTTCCAGACTCCCCCACACATACATCTGTGCCGCGGGCTGGCCAGTTGCGTCTTAGGGGAATATCTTCAAATTCCACTGCGCGTAGGCGCTACTTCATCCGCAGCAG
>NW_010428364.1:0-9250 GCF_000710305.1 Buceros rhinoceros silvestris | reverse complement strand
GTAGGGGCTACTTCATCCGCCGCAGGAATAAGGGGTACCGCTGGGTCCATCCATCAGGGCAAGACAGTTCATTAGACCACCCCCGCCGGGAATCAGCAGAAAACGGAGAAGGTCCTACCCATGTTGCAGAAGGAGTCTTTTACTGCTTCAGGGCACTAGCAGGTCTTGGACGTGTCTTTCTCTCCGTGATAACAGTCTCTCCAGTCCGAGGGCGTAAGCTACAGGAGTCCTCCACGGCATATCTGATAGGAGCCGCGGACGACATAGAGAGGAGGGCAGATAGAGCAGAGAGGGGGAAAGCAAGCTGGCAAAATGGCGTTGAGACGTCTCGCACCCCCCTTTTATGACTTCATTCACGGAGGCGTGTTCCTTCTTCCCGGAAGCTTGGGAGAACCACAGCTCTCTGGGAAGAAGAAAGCTGGACAACATGGGAGCATCTGGTTCCTCCATGTTGAACCCAGGACACATATTATATTCGTGGAGAGTGGCCAGCACATTTCTTGTGCTTTCTATAGTCTGGTAGATGGAAACAAAGAAAGATGGATAGATTTCAGGGTGGGAAGGTGGCACCAGAACCCCAGACACATCCGCAAAAGCATGAGCCCATATAAAGCTTTTTCATGCAAAACCCAAAAAGTAGGTCTCCTGGAATTGAGACCGTAAAAGGATGAAGTCCTCTGAAATTAAGCCTCAGGAACCTGCTGATGCTATAGAAATGAAAAGCAGTGTACAATGCTGCTTCCAAAGAGTAGTCCTACAGCAGAGAAAGCTAGGGACAACTGTCCTCCCAGCTCAGCAGCTCCTCCAACCAGCTATTTGAAAAGCCAGCTGTAAACTGCACAAAGCATAAATGCTGCGCTCTTCCCCAGACATCTTAAAAAAAAAACCAAACTAAACATTGGTGACAGACAGAAACATCTTTAGAGACAGCAGCACTCCACAAATCTTAATTACTGTGCTAGTTTAGAGACTATAGTGACAAATTTGTGAATCCCTATGACTTAAGATAGGGTGTTATACAACTGAGTCTAAAGAGGGAATTTCTAAAAGAACTTCAGAGGGATTCCAAAAACAGGGTCTTGTTGTCAAACATCTGTAGATGTCTGTTTACATGCCTGTGCCTGGGCAGGGGTGTTCTTTGTTAACTGTCGTAATTGGGCACTGCAGTTGCGCTGCACTGTGTACACACAGGTGATGGCTCTGGGAAATCAGTTTTGAATAGAGAGAAAGTATTAAATCTATACACAGAGAAAAGATTAGAAAATGCTCAGTCTTCTCATGTGATAATATATCTCATTAGCATTTTCAAGTTCTGATAAAAACAGAACTAAGCATATTGGACAGTGAAGTTACTGCACTGCAATAGCACTTGGTGAACTTATACAAATCAGATGAAACCAAGTCCTGCCTCTCTGAGGCAGGTAAGTCTAAAAGCAGAGTGTGGCTTTTTTAGTATATTGAATGAGCGAATTAAAGCTACAGTGGGCAAAAAAGTCACAGTTGAACCCGGTAGCTCCATCAATAGGCATCTGCTATTGCATAAATCCTCTGGGTAATAAAGCCATTTTGAAAATGTTGTTTAGGCTGAATGTTTTCCATAGCTCAGTGCAGACATAATATGATCATCCTGCATGCTGTAGTTACATTAAAAAGCAAGGATTAAATGTATTGCACCAATTGCAGGCAGGTTCTTCATTTCAGGCACAGCACACAGAGCTTCTCATCAATCATTTGATATGCTAACATAAAGTCAAATGTAAGTAGAAAGTGAAAAGCTGGTGTTTTTCCTTACAATTCAAGTCCTTAAAAGCTAGTGCAGATGATGAAAACAACCGGGGAAGTAACCTTGCTAAAACAGGGTTCCAAGACATATTACAAAGGCTGAGCTTCCAGAAGCTATTACAGCTTCCCGGGGTGACAGAGTATTCTTGAAGGGACTGTAGGGAAGGACAAGTCCTGCCTGTCCTGCCTCTTGACAGAGGAAATAAATCACCCTGCACACTTGAGGATACCTTTCCAGGCTGCATGCTGGGAACTTCATTACACAAGCTGTGCCACATATTACTATGCATATTGCCACTGATTGGACATAGCCTCAAATCCGTAGCCTATTTCTGTCATAGTCTTAGGGGGAAGGAATCTGTTTTCTGCTTAAACAGATACTGACTTGGAAAGGAAAGGGGAAGAAAAAGACACTGAGCAGGCAAGAGTTCTCAGTGGAAAAAGATCCCCTTGACTAATGATATGTCTAATCTACACTAACCCTGCCTCATGGTGCATGAAATACAGTCATATTGTCATGGTTTTCATATCCCCTTTGATCTTAATGCAATTGTTGTCAAAGTGAACAGCAACTCTCAGGAATCCCAGCTTCATTAGGAAGATAGAAAGTCCTTCCTCCCAGAGAGCTTTCTAAAATGTCTTTGTTTTTGTGTTATAAGTTTATAGAGCTGCTGCATGCCTGTCAATAACTATGGTAAAATATTAAAATAAATTTGCAAATGAAGGGTTCATTAGTGCTACGTGTGCTTATAACACTTAATCCTAATGCTAATGTAAATTGGAGGTGTTGGGTTAAATTTAAGGATGATATAAATGGGGGTAAAGTTGAGACAGGCATACACAGTTGTGATTTACATGTTGAAGAGAGAGAAAGGCTGCCAACAAACCAGCCAACACGAGGAGATAAACAGATACTTCCTTACGATGCCTGCCCTTTAGGGCACTGATTCACATGCTGCAATGGCCTAAGCTGAAAAAGATGAGATAGCTCTTAATTCCAGCTGGTTTTGTAACCCTTCTCGTGCAGATGAGCACCTGCTCCCTAGAACCGAAGTGTCATGGAAAGCAGTGCCGGTATAAGTTGATACAAGTCCCCTTCTGATGCTCCTCTTCACATAGATACCAAGTGCAAGCCAACACCTCTCCTTGCCTCGTTGCCTGCCATCCCACCCTCTTGCTTCCCAGCTCAAGCTAGAGCTGATTTTGCTAATGGGCAATTTGTACCTCTTATTAAGCGTCCACCGATTTTGGTCCACTGCGTTAATGAGTAGAACTGTAAACGACTGTCTCATATCAACTGGCTGAAAGCACAGTGGTTGCTATAGTGTCATCTTTGTAGTCACAACGTAAAATTAATGAACCAAAGGAAACAAAATTAATGAAGACAATCATTAGCAGGCATCCTGTGGGCTGAACACACAAATATGTTAGAGACGAGATTTCACTAATTTGGGATGCACTGGGAAGGGAATGGGAAGAAAGATAAATGGTAACTAAAGTATGACATTTTTTCCATTTTAATAATACTTCTACTGAAAAGGCCCTTATTATCTCAATAGAAGTTGTGCCAGTATGACAGATACTAAATATATATACATATATGTTAATGTGTATAATATATGTACACATATTTTTTAAGGTTTCTTTGCTGCTGAAATTCATTTTCACACAAAAAAATAAGATTCTGTGTAGACAGACCCCAAAGTACACAATATTTATCATATCTTGCGGCACAGTAAGTATATACTGTGAATGTTTTCATTTAACTACACAGCAAAATAATCTTAAACAATTTAAAGTTTTGCGTGGGACTCTCTCAAATATTGAAAACGGCACAGAAATGCCAAAATACAACATAATTGTTTCTTCTTCCTGAGAAGGTTATAGTAACTGTGTTTGAAATGGCTTTGATTTAGCTTTTAGTAAACACCAGAGGAGTGAGCACTGTAGTGGGAGGTTTTGAGGACATTAATACGATATCCTCACACATGTTAGGAAACCCTTCACATTAAAATAGTGCAAGCCTGTCAATAAGAAATGTTAAAAATAAAGTCTAGGAAAATTACTCATAGCAGTAATACAAAGTTGGTTTCTAAATTATGCACCTTTGCAAGGGGATTGCTACAATCCAAGCTATTAGAGAAAGGATGGAGCTCTAAGAACCATTAACTGTGTTATGAAGACCTTTGTCTTTATCAAGTCATTGCCGACTACTGGTAGCTAAAACCACATAAACGGTTTTGCATCCTCTACTTGAGAGGAAGGGTTAATTAGCTAGCCTTATTGCAGTTTGTTAAACAGACTCTTTTATTGGCAGAAATGTTACATTTCCTCTTGTTTCCTTGAATAGAGATATCTGTCCTAAGATAATTCTCTATTTCTAGCGAGTATGGCATATTTAGAGCATCTGAGAATCCCAGGTGCTATTACAAAGTTCTGCCCAGACAAAGTGTGCATCATTTCGCTGAAGTCTGTGGATACATTTCCTATGTTTTTCACTAGACTAAACAAGATCTGAATTCTGCTGTATGTTCTTTCCTTATTAGCATCAGAAGATAGATCCTCTAACAAGACTCTTGTGTGTCACACGTATCCCACTCATCGATGTCTGCCTCTCAAGAAGACAGACAACCATCCGCTTTTGATATGAGTCAAGTAGGAAAATATCTGAGCACAGACAACTCCACTAGTCTACAAAGCTGTCTGAAATGCTAGAAAAGGTGATTACTGTTATCTTTCTCTGAATGCCGCAAAGTGGAAAATCTTTAGGTTCAAAAGGTGACATTTGTTTCACTGATGGTCATAATTCCTAGCCAGGTGCACATCCACAGAACAGAGATGCTCTCTCATCTCTTTAGAGTAGCAAAATTCTAAATGAGTTTCTTAATGAACATATAGAGATGTCAATTGGTAAACTACACTTCTGTTCAAACTGTGATTACTTGACCTAAAACTATAAAAAGTACCCACTAGCTCACACAGGTACACTTTTCTGTGTGCACCAACTCTTTGAGTACGACTCTTGTTCAAGTATTTGAGTTCCACCTATCTGCCTATTCCACCTGTGTGTGTTCACTTAAAGAGAGCTGAAGCAGTAACAAAATGAAAATTAAAAGATGTGCTGTACTGGAGAAGGATAAAGAGCAGGGTAAAAGCTGAAGGGATGCAGTAAAAAAATATGAATTAATAAAGGGAAAATTCATGCTCTGAAGTTGTCTAAAGGCAATGAATCATGGCGTGTTATCACAAAAAAAAAATGACTCAGTGTGGTTTAGAGTGGTGATCTCTCATGACTCAGCCATGAAATTATGGTGGTAACACAGTTGATCACGAACCCTGAATCACACAACAGTAAACAAAAATGCAAACTTTGTGCAAGGAAAATACAACTAAAAAGTTAATGTAAGAAAAACATCCTGCATCCTTGAAAATCAGTTCCATGTGTAGTTGTAAACAGCACTCTGTCAGCAATGAATTTAAGACTAATCTTAAGTTCCTAAGAATATACTTTCTTCCTGAAACCTTTGCATGACTCTCATTAGCGGCCCTCGCCGTTGTATGCTCCAGCCTATTACATTCCCTTTATTTGTCATAGCAGAAAATAACATGCACCAAGCTGTTTTCAATTTCAGTGTGATTAGTGCATAAAATTATTGCAACCAAAGTGTAAATAAAGAAAAGCAAATACCATAACCTTAGCAGATTTCTTGTATCACCACTCTCTTCTCTCTCTTCTAAATGCAGAGCATTCTTTCCCTTTAAGGAACGTATAGTTGAATCACGCTTCACAATAACAATTATCTGCTCCTGTCCCCTGCTTACTTTAATTAATGTCTGATTTGTTAAAGAAAGAAATGCTTTCAGCTTTACTCTGAGGTAACAAACAAGGCAAAACAACCAGAAAGAGCTTTGCAACAGTATGCTAGAAGGAGGAGGACAATACAGTACAAATGTCATTGTAGACACCATTCTGCAGATGATAAAGAAGTCCTTGTGTGTATGTTTTTGTGAAAAAGAATGAAGTTTAGAAGTACCAGGGGCTAGATACTCATGATTCACCTAGAATACACAGAGTTAGAACGTTCTTCTCTGCATTGTGCCCTGGATGCTACACTGTTTCAATTGGAAAGTAGCTTTGGATGTCCGTACTTCAGTCAAAGTGCTACTATCGTAAGCAGTAGATCAGGTCGTCTGTGGATTTCTCTAGCCGAGCCTTGAAAATCTCCAAGGATGCAATTTGCTCAGCGTCTCTGGGTCACACTTTCCAGCCTGCACTACCTCCTGGTAAAGAAGTTCTTCCTGAATATAAATATCTCAAGCCAAAATTTGTGGTCCTTTCCACCAGGTAGTCTGTCACTACGTGCTTAATTTCATAGAATCACAGAATCACAGCCTGATTTGAGTTTGAAAAGATCTTCAAAGCTCATCTAGTCCAACCCCCCTGCAGCAAGCAGGGACATTTTGAACTAGATCATGTTGCTCAGAGCCCTATCCAACCTGATATGGAATGTTTGAAGAGATGGGACATCTACCACCAGTCTGGGCAACCTGAGTTTGCTGTCTTTGGAACAGCGCTTCCTCTGCCTTTGGATCCACCACTTCCTCTAATCATGTATGACCCACAAATCTGCTGCGGGTGCGCTTTTTGACGTACTATCAATTGCAATTAATCACTCTTGGGTAGATCTCTTGAGTATCATCTGGCTGCCAGCTGGACACCAGCCCGTTTATTGCTACACTTCATGGCTGACAGTCTAAAACATTTTTAACCCGTTTAAGCCTTCTCATCCATTCTTTTTTTGAAAATGAATGCTATGGAAGATGATGACAAGGCAGAGATCATCCAGCGCCCTCCCCCTCATTCATCTGGTTGCTTAACTGCAGAAGGCAATCAGATTGAATTAGCACAACTTGCCTCTGGTAAATGCATGCTGACTATCCCTGATTACCTTTCTTGTATATCACATTCTCAGCAGTTGGTTTTAAGAGGACATGCTTCCTTACTCAGGGCTGAGGTGAGGTCCTCTTCAGCTCCTCTCTTTTTAAAGACTGAAGTAAGATTAATCTTGTTTCCAGTCACTGAGGACCTCCTTCAATCAGATGACCCCACAGATTTGTATGTGTTAAACTGATGTAAGCTACTCCTAAATTTTTATTGCCCTACTGCCGCCTGGCCCTTTCCTTCTGAAACTGTGCCAGTATGTGCAAAGGTTCGGGGAGATATTGTTGACTGCAAAGACCAGTGCAAAAAGTCCATTGAGTACACTGCAACAAGAGCAGGAAGCCACCACTGAGCTGGCAAGACACAAAAAGTGTAAGGAAGAGCATGGTTTTGTAGCTTTAAAAACTTCCATCCTCTTTCTTTTCTTTATCACACTGGGTCTGACTTTGCATTTGTGCAGATCAACAGCAAATTTCTAAATAACACACTGCAAAAATCTGGTCTGGTATATATCACAAATGTATTCACATTAAAGATGTATAGTTCTGTATATTCCCTATATGTTTTGAATTGAATTACTCACCCGTGAATGACAGATCAGGAAAGCCTAATGAGTTCTCTTTGAAGGCTGCTCAAAGAGCACTTGCCTTTTCCAGTGCTCTTAGACATATTCACTCCCTTTCCTTTTTTACTCCAAGTACCTCTCTTTCTTTTGCAAGGACTAAACACTTGACATTAGTATCAACAACAATAACAACAACAACAAGTTAAGAGAATTAAATTAATAGTATTCTATAGCTGTCTTTTTTTAAACAGATGGGTTAATTTCCTCTGAATGACATAAGTATATTGTTACATCCTAAGACTCATCTCTCACAATTTTGACTAATAAAGCCAACAAATTTTTCTGGTGACATTTTGTTCTACAACTGACTGCTGATCTGACAAAAAAAGCCCAAAAGAGTGGAAGACAGCGACATTTTCAAAGCACTCTGACAAAAATTACTCAATATACCATCAGGATAGAATATTTCATTACAATGTATGGGAACATTTCATTGAAATGTGTAAGATGCAACAAAAATCATTCTACCTGCACAGTTTGAGTGCTGCACTACATGAAGAAGAGGTGCTAAATGTTATTTTGATTGTGCTGAAAAATCTATTCCACCATCTTTATCTAGACACGCTGAAGCCCAGGGACAAAAACTTCTGTCCATGAAAGAGAGAGATCTTTGGAACAAAAAAATCCCTAAATCTAACTAACAAAAAATGCAAGTCTGTAAGGAAATCAGTCAATAAAATAGGTTAGGCTTCAGAGTTGGAGCACATACTGAATAAATTTTGCTCTATAACTGCAAAGAAAAAAATTCTTAGAGATGAATTTCATACATTTACTTCTGATCTGTATGTGCTATACATTAACAGTCCTATGCCTTTACCTTTGTGGTGCAGTCTACAGAAAACTCATCTCTCTTTCATAAGACTATTCTTGCAACATGCTTTTATTGTAGAGTGTAGACTGAATTTCTCCATTAGAAAATTGGCATAGCTAGAGAAATTGAGATACTTCACGACAGCTGATGACCTGATGTTGACTGCTGTTGTCCCCACCCTTTCTTCTAACAGAATTCAAATGATCTCAATGTTTTTCAGTGTGGGATTCCTGTAGAGTCCTCTCTGACGTTCAGACTGGGATACAAAACTAGAGTTGACTCATTTAGAGAAATTTCCATCTAGTTCTCCTCCACCTTCTCTTTTAATTTACTTGGAAACAAAATAAAAAACTTTAAATACTTGGGGAAGATTGGAGGTTTTTTCCCCTGGATTTGTCAGAAAAATGTATGGACCAAGGGAAATCAAGTTTTTCTTGCAAGAATTATATATTCCTGCCCCTTTGCGATAAGAAGCAGCAGTTCAGACTGAATGCTTTTAAAGATCTGTGGAAGATTTATTTTATGTACATGCTGCAATGGCACAGTGTGTTGTAGGAAAGGCACGCCACCTCTCAGGGCGTCAATGCACACAGGCATCAAAGACAATGAATGAGACAAAATCATTGCTTTAATTCCAAGCTAATCTGTTTGACTTCTGTTCATCTCCTGTGCTCTTCCTAGAATAGTTAATGAGAGGAAAAGAAAGGATCACACCAAATGAATATTTTTGCTGCTGTGTGCAGGCTGCTTGAAGATGGGAAAAAATATCAATACCAGCAAATTGATATTGACTTGAAACGTAATAGTTAGACAGTTTACAATAGCCACCTTATTTGTTTCACCAACACATCATGACCTGTTTTACACTGGAATAGTTCTAGCTCTGGCATCTCCAGCCCTCCAACCAAAAAAAAAAAAGAAGTGCAGCAAAATAATAGTGACAGTAAATATATGCCTGATGACAGGCCTTTCTGAGTTTAATGAATACTAATAAATAATAATAAATAAATAATAATTACTATTCACAGCCTTGTGATAATATTTCTGCACATGATGAGCGGGGCCTGTTAGTAAATATATTTATATCATT
>NW_010428363.1:0-19249 GCF_000710305.1 Buceros rhinoceros silvestris | reverse complement strand
CCGAACAGTCTGCCCATCAAATCCATATCTCCTCAACTGAGAGAAAAGGATGTTGTGGGGGACTGTGTCAAAGGTTTTACAGCAGTTCAGATAGGCAATATCTGTAGCTCTTCCCTTATGCACTGATGTAGTCACTCCATCATAGAAGGCCACTAGATTGGTAAGGTAGGACTTGCCCTTGGTGAAGCCATGCTGGATGTCTTGAATCATCTCTCTGTCCTCCATGTGCATAGCTTCTAGGAAGATCTATTTCATCATCTTCCCCCACACAGAGATGAGGCTGAGAGATCAGTAGTTCCCAGGGTTCTCCTTTCTACCCTTTTCATAAATGGGAGCAATTTACATTGAAGATGTATTTTCAAGATGAAAACAATTATTCTTTTTCATCAAACATAATAGGGAAAGTAAACAGCAATGTCTTTTCCCTTTTCACCATATATGTTTCAAACTCAATTGAGCTTCATAACAGATAAATTAAAACTCCAAACATGACATACCTTCCTCCTGTTTCTTAATTTTTTCACTGATCTCTGAATTTTCTTTTGTTATTAAATCAACATCCTTGGATAATGTGTTATTTGTTTCTTCCAGCTAAATAAAAATAAAACACATTTTAAAATATTGAACTTGCCATGAATTCTAAGAATATTTGTAATACTCTTTTATTAACACCCTTAAATCTATAACAGCCATTTATTTGGAACATGTTCTTCAGACTTCTTTCATACAAAAAAAAAAATCTGTTTACCTTCCAAACCTCAATTTTTTAAAAAATTGTACTTCTAAGCTTTCTTGATTTCCCAGAAGGCTCAAAATACAGCTATTCCAGAATTAATTTTTTTAAAATGATCTTCGCAGAACTGACAACACAATAGTATATAATTAAAAACTCATGCAAAATTAGATTGTCAGTTATTACGTGTGGCAATTTTAAATTAATTTTTTTATACTTTGGAAGAAATAGTACCTAGAGTCCTAACAGAAAAGCAACTGATAGATGATACACCTCCAGCATTTAAGGCTAGAGCGGATTCATAGCAACTGCTGCTAAATAATTGTCATAGATAATGAAAACCAAGTATAAATCAACATAAGAATAAAACTAAATGCAGTCTAAATCAAAGCATACATAGGTAAGTATGTACATAGAATCAGGGGGGGAAAAAAGGGGGGGGAAGGGGGGAGGGAGGAAAACCATTATGCTTTGAATACGTTAGCTGCCACAGTCCAGATCACTTTGCTATCCACTTAAACACATATTAAAAACCAGAGAGAACTGCATTCCTGAAAAAAGATTTTGTTTGAAGGCTACAGAAGTTATCACGTATTGAGCTCTCTAACAAGATATCAGAATATTTGAAACCAGCACACACATGAAGTTTTCCTTCAATGCCAGTGTCTTCTAAACGCTTAAGAAATGGTGGCTTCTGGAGATTTCAAGCTTGTTAACGAAAACATGTGCAAACACACACTGTTTCTGGTATCCCCACACAGAAATGTAATATCCATGGTAGCACTGACAGAAAGCTTTGAGCAACTGATCCAAGTTCAGTTAAGCTTAGAGTTTTACTAAAGTTTTACACCCTCATGATTCTTAGCAAAATCTGCATAGCTGATGCTACATGGGAGAAAACAATAATAATAAAACAACTAGGCTATATACGGCTTGCTATTTGAAACTCCTCAGTCAAAACATTTATCAACCTTATACCAATACTCAATAGCTACAGTAGAAAGTATCTTCAAAAATTACAGTTTGGGGCTTGGGTTTTGTTTGTTTTTAAACACTTTACTAGTGGGAAGAAACTCAAGAATTTCAAGTAAAGACTAAGTTATTTTGCAGTAAGAGTCTCTAATACAGAGCTCCACAGATTTACAAGACTGAAATAATACAGTAGGCAATGGCAAGAAGTAATTACAAAATTAGTAACCGAATTATAGAGATTCACTTGATTTTCATTCTGGCTTCACCTCAGATTCATCAAGTATGCATTTCTTTGGGAGTTCTCATGATTGCTTTTAAACATTAAAGGTTCCAACTGAGTCCAAAACTTAGATACTTAAGTGATAACTATTTATGATCACAGTAAGGCTTTAAAAATTAAAATAAAAACATAAATTTCTGTTTCCATTTGGAAGATATATATAGGTATTAATTACAGCAGAATAATTTACCCTTCTTATGATGTTATCCTTATCAGACATTTCTTGCCTGTGTCTTGATGCTGCTTTTTTGCTTTCTTGGCTCAGCTCAAAATACTGTTCTTCAAGGAGCGCTCGTGCCAACCGTTCTGACTCAGCTTTGGTTTCAGCTAAATCCAGCTGGGTAGTGAGTGCTTCTCTGTAAAAAGGACATTAAGGGTCTATTCTCCTATGCAAAACATTCCAAATTTTCAGGAAGACTAACAAACTCAGATTATACTATTCAGCTAATTGTCATTATCTTAGTTTCTTAAGAAAAACATTTACAAAACTACACTCTGTACACTCGTATCTTTTAACTCTACAGCAACAAGCTTACTATAATTCAATTAAAATTTCAATCATCCATGAAACACCAACCCTTAGGAAACTGGGTGTCAAATTCTCCTGCCTTTGCGGAATAAAAAAAATAAAATTAAATTGCGGGTGCAGTGTCATCCATCAAAAGATACTTAACCCTATCAGTATTAGCTACCTCTTCACATAAGATTACTCCTCACGAAGATGTATGCTCCGTACTGTTTGAACTATAAGGAAAATTGCATGAAGTTTCTGAAAACATACAGTGTTCTAGGTCTACACAACTTTTTGCAGAAAGGCTTGCAAATTCTATCTACAGCTTGAGAAGTAAGGGGCATTAACTTAAGTGCAATATCTCATTAATTATCTCACACAACTCCTAATCAGTTCAGCATGCAAGCCAAATTGTCTTGCTCTTGCTTGAACTACAGGCAGAGCTCCTATATATTTGCCTGCAAAGAAACCTACATAAAACACAGTGGCCAGTCGAGCTCGTACTAGTCAAATGCACCGAGCAACATGAGACACAGCCCGCCGAGACAGAAGTGGCAATACATTACTGCAATATGGGCTCATGACAGATGCCCTTCCTGCACTGCAAAATAAAGAGAGATTTATGCAATGAAATATGTATTGCTATGTAGTCCACTGATTTGATACATCTCCAGTAGATGCAGGTCTCTGCTGTAAAAAGGTAACTGTTGAAGTATAGTCAGAATTTATCACAATTCTCATAGTTGTATCAGGGTGAAAAACGTTTATGATGAACATAAGATTGTGGACAATAGTGAAGGGTATAGAACAATTAAGAGAAGAAAAAAAAAAACCCACAAGAGCAATAAAGGAAGTCTGTCCTAGCTTCCCCTTGCCCTTTTTTCTTTTTAACTTGGATACTACTCCTGATCAACTTTGCATAGACAGGTATTTTCCTCCTACATTGTATTTATTAGCACAACATCTTTTCCTTATCCGTTTCTCAGCCCACCAAAACACATCATGAACACTGTACATAACCTCCTCCCTTTAGATTGTTTTGCAATGCTGATGCTCAAGTTCAACAGACCCGGACTTTAGAAGCAGAAACTCTGTTTCATACACAAGGCTACAGTCTCCTTTTAAATTGAAAAAACAAGCTTAAACTTATTTGCTAACTTACAGCATAGTACACCACAATTAATGGTTGTTGGGTTAACTGGTTTTGCTGTAATAAGGACACTAATAAACTCAGAATTCAAAGTATTTTCATTATCTTTTTCTCAAATTGTTTTATTTGCTACAGAAATATACCAAGTAATTATTAGGACAATATAATCAAATAAAAAAGGTTGTTACACAAGCAAGACAATTACCACAAATTGGGAAGTTTTTTCAAAATTTTGCATCTTCCTAAATTCTTGGAAGTCATCATTCTTCTTCAAAAAGAGTCCAAAGCAAATATTAATAACCATATTTGGCTTGGTGACTCAGCACAATTAACATATTACATATTTGCCATCTTACAAGGTGTTAGGGAACACTTATGAGGCCTGCCTTTTTGAAGGAATTAAACATTTTAAATCTGATTCAAAATCTTCATGAGTGACACCATACTATATGGAAAAACTTATGTCTATGTGAGAAACACAATAGGCATACTTTTCATTCTGCAATTCCTGCATTTTTCTTTGAGTTTCTTTATTCTTTTCATCAATTTCCTCTTTCAGTTCCTTAACCTGAGTTTTGTAAAGTGTCTGTAAAAGAAAGCATAAAAAAGGAATCATTATTCAAATTCCATAGTGAAATTCTTCATTCTTTCGATACTTGTTGGTTTTAATCTGTCAAGCAGCAACACATGCCACTTAATTCTTTGATGGAATTTCTTTCTTCCTGTGTGTCCAAGATGCTCCTTTCCAGTTTCCCTTGTACAGGGAACTGTACCAGGGACAGTTTAGTTTTCAATTTTTTAGTCTGGTTTCCTACCTATGTAGTTGTACGAACACACCTGCTGACAAAAGGGAAGGCAGGCACCAGGACACAGCTGAACAGGTCTTCTACAGACAATAGGACAAACCAGCATCTTCTTGTAGCAAAAATACTCTTGTAGTCTCAAAACATTAGCCCAACAAGCCTAATACTGTCCCTGCACCTGTTGTATGGTCTTTGTATCCACATAAACTTTCTAAGATTAAGATTCTGTCTATAGCCTGACTTAGTCTTAATAACTGATCCAACAGAGGTCTGATTTATATGAATGACTTCTGTTCTTAATGACTATATTGTACTTAGCACCACCAATAATTCTGAAACTTAAAATTGATCTTCTACAGTAATATTCAGACTAAATCACAAATGTCTCATTTAACCTATAGCCCAGTGAAAAAAAGAAAACTGAGAATAAAACAGTACTCTGGATCTTACTAAGCAGTATGTTATAGAGAAATGCACAAAAAACTGTAACACATAATGAAATTGCAATCATATGCAGTTTAGTAAACACAAAAATTTTTCTTGCCCCTCCAAGGAAGAACTGAATTTTAAAAAACATTTCCCAAAGTGAAATGAAACTGCACATATTCACAAATGTATCTGAAATTCAGGAGTTATAGAGCATCTCATACTATTGTTTCTTTTCACAGATATGAAACAGATCAAACTAAATCTATGAAATACACATTTTGACTATCTGGAGTACCAAATAAGGCTCTTTAGGGACTCAGTGTAGAGAAGGTATCTTTTCAGAAGTATTAGGAATATGTGCAGAATTATGTACAATCTATCTACCGATCAATGGTTTTTAGATATACTTACGGTAGACCAGTGGCATGGAATATATTCCAGTAAGTATGAGAGATTTTGAACTCTAAGTTTGCAATTATATCAGAAAAATACCTCTTTTTCGACCCCAAGTGTGTAGGGGTAAATCATACGTCGCAAATATTCGGGGCGGACGATACGACAATAGTTTATGTGTACACAAGGCCTTTATTAAGATACAACTGCAGCAGACAGCTGCAGCCCCTACACACTACAACTTCTAAGTGCTAACTGCTGACTAAGTGCTAACTGCGCAACTGCTAGCTTCTTCCTTATCACCTCTATTTATAGTCTCTAAGTTATCTTATGTACTCTGGCTGGATTGGTTTCAAGTTCACTGTCCTGCCCAGAGATGAGCTGGCTTTCCAATCACCCATTGACACAACCTCTCTGTCCCTTCCTTAAATAACACACCTCCTGCTGCTGACCGACAGCAGGCTTACAGGGCTGCTTCCCGGACCGGCCGGGGGGTCACGCCCACACCCAAGATAGGAACTACTGCAATGAATAATTCAGA
The DNA here is from genome assembly GCF_000710305.1 of Buceros rhinoceros silvestris. Lineage (NCBI taxonomy): Eukaryota > Metazoa > Chordata > Aves > Bucerotiformes > Bucerotidae > Buceros > Buceros rhinoceros. The sequence continues at coordinate 13,437 of NW_010428363.1, read as the reverse complement.
AGTGTTACACAATGTAACATGTAAGATTTGACAAACAACTACAAAGGAACAGAGTAGATAGACTATCTAATATTCCCTAATTTTTTGTTCATTGTTTATATTTCAAGCAGGATTTTCTGAGTTGCTGATTTAAGCCAGCTTGTTATTTACATTTACAAAATTCTAATGTCAAACTATTTAATGTTCAATGACTTCATGACATGATTCACAAGTCTTTGCAAGTCTTACCGAAAAATACTGCTCAGCTTCAAGCTGATCCTGAAGCTCACGCATTTGACCTTCATTTCCTCTGTACTGTCTTTGAAGAAATAAAGTAAAACATGAAAAAAAGTCAGCCACTAACAAATGACAAACACAACTTATAACCAGAACAACATGCCACAAAGATCTTATATTTGCACACATACTATTTCACAAAGACCAACAGTTTGCTGTATCCTAAAATTCTGATCTTACTACATTCCTTATTCTACCTTGATGATTGTTTCAATATGCAATTTAGAAGAAAAGTAGTATCCTAAATGGAGAAATGATAAGTCAGCTGACGGAAGATATCACAGAAGTCTAATTAATGAAAAGTGTCTTCAGTCAGCTTATGGAATGTTAAGAAAAAGGATCAGGTAATTAAAGGGGAAAAAAGCCATTGGCTCCCATGTAGTAAAACTAGAAGTCCTATAATATTTAATAAGTACTATCACAGTCAACCCATTAAAAGGTCACCCAATTAAAAGTGGCATATATATATATATATGCCTTGACAGGGAATGATGAGACAAGAATTGTCCTGCATCCTAGTTCATAACAAAAATATTTCAACACTGAGAGCTACATTCAGAAATCATAACATGCAGCTAAAAATATGCTTTTAGTTTAGGAAAAAATGCCTATACACCAGACAAAACAGTACATGTATAATCAAGCATTTTTTTCCATTTTACTTCAGATTTTTACTTACTTAGCAAGTTGAGCCAACTCGAACTCCAGCAATCTCTTTGCTTCCAACAATGTATTTATTTCCTGTTTCAGCTGCTTCTCAGAACCCTTCAAGTTATCTGCTTCAAAAGCTTGTGCCTTTAATTCATTCTGTGCCATTATTCGCTTATTTGTCTCTTGTTCTAGCTGAAGTGTTAGATTCTTTAACTAAATGAGAAATATTTCAGTTTAGGAGAGTTTGCTGAATAACCAGATGCATGTGTTTGAAAGTGTTTCATAAATGGATTATTTTAGGTCAAACACCATTGCTTAGATGCTACACATTGTACAACACGTAAAAATATTCCTGAATCTCCAAACACTTCAGTGTAATAATCTTATAGAAAGCTGCTAACTTTATCAGCATGTACTGATACAACATACTTACCTTATTTCAAAGTCCCAAATGTGTTTAATCTTATCTTCGAGTCATCAATGAAAGAAATCCAAACTGTCTGCTGTTACTTTCTGCAAACCTCTCTGTGAATTTTAATCTTAAAAAAACCCACCTCACTGTAAAAAAACCTGCAGCCTGCCAGCTATATAGAAAATAATTTACACACAAGACATGACCCCTAAGAAAGGTGTTACAACCTTCATTCCCAGTGTCCTGTAAAGAATAAGTAAGGATGAAACTATTATCCTTAGTGCCTAGTTTTCACACTCAATATTCTAATTGCATATCCTTGAACAAATTGTCTTCTGAAGAATGCAAACTCAGGACTACAAGTCACCCAAAACAATAAGAACACACAGTCAAATTCACAAGCAAGTTTTTCCTTTAAAATAAAAGGAAATTGCATTATATTTAAACTGAGGGCTCAAATATCTAAGGCATCCAAGAGCTAAGAAACAAGCAGAAATTACCAACGTTATTTAGGCCAACAACTTCAGTTCTCATGAAAGATGTATTATACAAGAAGCTACTCAGTGGAAGTAAAGTTAATTTCCTATTTCTCATTTATATAGAAAATTCTTATTTACACAGAAAATTGTTATTGATGAACATTTTACTTACTTCATCTTCCAGTCTTTCCTTTTGCGCATGAAGGTGTTCCAGTTTCTGCTGAGATTGCTTCAGGTCAAAGTCCAGCATGGAACACTGTTTTTCAGCTTGAACTATTCGATTTTCTGCCTTTTCTCTTGCTGCCCTTTCTTCCTTTACTTTTTTTTCCATTTCTAAACAGCATTAAGGAAAGAAAAACAACAAAAATTAGTATGTAGCAACTGCTGCAAGCATACTTTCAAAGCAGTCTTAAATATCTTAGTATTTCTCAGACCCTTTTGTTCAGCTATTTAAGCTCTTCTGCTATTAGATGGACTTGGATTACCAAGTAAAATTTGATTAGATTTACTTGGATTACCAAGTAAAAACTTCCTGGCATTATTACAAAAAACACTGAAAAATGAATGTAATTCTAATTTGCAGCATTCAAAGCACTAGAATATTATCATGACAACTGAAAGATAAATAGCAAAAAAAATTAAAAATGCAGATTCTTGAAGTAATCATTATTAAATAAATGCAAAATTTTATTTCCATGAATGGATAATGATGTGAAAGAAAAGAAATGCTACCATTCCTATTAGCTTTCTGAAAAGCTACTAGCTACATGTTTAGGCACTGATGACCTTCACAAAGAAAACCTGATGTATTCAATTAAGATAGAAACACGTCTTTGATTCAATGATATATTTCTATAAAATAAATTTTCTACTTCAGACAAGCCTAATACAACTGGTATGTTTAATGCAGTTACACAGGAATTAATGCTCCAAGACATCTGTCTTGCTAATTCATTCTTCCAGTTTCATCCAGCGTTAGCCAGAATTTCAAGATTCAATAGCATTTTAGAAGTCAAGGACAGCTTTGAATTGCAAAAGCAGTACAATATTCAAAACATTAAGAAACAATGCAATTTTTATGATGAAAGTACCATGTTAGAGAAAATAATTTTTGAAATGTAGTTTTCATATTTTAAGATTTTGATATGCATTTTCTTTACACAAAGGATTAAGCACTTGTATAAGATCGTGAGTTTTAATAAAAGGTATTTTGATGATGATATCTTATGTATTTATCTGAAACTTGAAAGAAATACTTACCATACATTGCAACTGATCTTGCCTCTTCTATTGACTGATGCTTGTCAGTTAACCGAGCTTTAGTCACTTTGTGTTCATTTACTTCCTGTTCTAACCGGTCTTGCAATGATTTCAGTTTGTAGTTCAAATCTATCTCTAAATTATTCTTTTCCTAAAGATAAGAAAAAAGTTACTAGATTTCTATAATATCTGAGGGAATCACATTTCCTTTCTTCTCTTTTTAGTTTTAACTTTTTTTTATGAAGAAATTATCAATGTTATTTTCTATGCTTAATAAAGACTGGCAACAGACAACACCTGTACTCAGAGCTCTGGAGAAAACTTCATTAATTTTTTTCAGCAGTCTGTAAATGCGTAAGATAATGGGAACTTCTCAGTTTGAATAATTAGCAGTCACCTGAATTGGAAACATACAACTAACCACTGACAACACTAGCGCACAGAGAAGTCTGGATTATTGTTACTTGGATGCAATCCTGTTATTTCATTGTTGGGATTGCCAGCCATTAACAGTAACTCATGAAACAAGCACGGGAGATGAGCTTTGAGAGACAGGGACTTGCTTTTGGATCACTGCTGCACATAACACCAAACTGCCTGTACCTTCCTTCCTATAGGTAGTCCTATCTCTCTGACTTACTTGGATAGACCACACAAGGTCTTTACTTGACCTCAAAACTTACAGCTAACTATGTAGCCTACGTGGAAAAAGGGTACGTGAGTTCCTTTTACTCTTCTTCACTTGTTTCTCTATCTTGATCAGAGATGTGAGGGGAACATGCTGGTACCATTCAGAAGGAAAAGAGGAAAGAATTAGAAATAGCTCAGCTCCAAAGTTGATCAAAAGGCCTGTCACTGATCCAGTCAAATTAAAATCCAGTAAAAGCACAAATTCAAATTTCAGGGGTTTATGAAGTTCTATTTATAGATTTTCAGGAGGCAAGTCTCTGCAGTGATAGGGAGGCAGAACAAAAATTACTTGCTACTGGCAGAAGGACTGGATCCTTAAATCAGAGAATGCAATTGACAAACATGAATTTTATGGCCAAAGCCACGAGTGAAAACTACTTGTGAGACTTAACACACTGCTGAGATTGTAAATTAACACTATTTAGTTAACCATTTTAACATGAGATTGATTTAGAGCAAGAACACAGGACACAGCAACATCAATAAATACTATTTGAAAATATAGTCAAAGGCTGCAAAAGAATATTAGCCTCAACACCATTTTACCATACCTTTTCTGAATGATTAAGCATATCCTGTGCTTGTTTTCTTTCTGCTTCCACTCTTTCAAGGTTGTTTTTAACATTTTTTACTTCTTCTTGTAAAGTTGTAATCCGAACTGCCATAAGAAATTAAATATCATTCAATATTAGTTACTCAAATTAGATCAGTAGGCTTTTCAACCTTTATTGATTTCTGGGCCCCTGAAGGATTTACACTTTCAAATTTTTCAGACATGCAAAGGCTATATATTGTAAAGGAAGCCAATCTTTTTAGCCAGTCTTTATGCATGCCATTAGTAGCAATTCACAAAAAAGAATCACATGCAAAACATGGTATGTGCCTTCCATCACTTCCAATATATAAAATGCAAAATTTGTCCATGAATCCAAGTTCTGCAGTGCTATGCAACAAGACCTAATGTATAGATAAGGCACATTACACAGAAAGTCAGTCTCAGATGGATCTACATGTACTGATACAATATGTATTCATTTAACTGTGACTCAAGTGCTCTGTCATGGGTAGTGGAACTATTCTTGGTCCCCCACAGCATCTACCACAACACCCTGTGTGGCATTGGAATTTTATACTAAATGCTAAGTAGAATTGCAGAACGATTTGTGTTAGGTTGCAAGGAAGATACCTTCAAAGACCATCTAGGCTGACCCCCATGGCCATGGGCAGGGACATCTTACTAGATCAGGCTGCTCAAAGCCCCAACCAACCTGACTTTGAATACTTCCAAGGATTGGTGGCATTGGAATTTTATACTAAATGCTAAGTAGAATTGCAGAACGATTTGTGTTAGGTTGCAAGGAAGATACCTTCAAAGACCATCTAGGCTGACCCCCATGGCCATGGGCAGGGACATCTTACTAGATCAGGCTGCTCAAAGCCCCAACCAACCTGACTTTGAATACTTCCAAGGATTGGACATCCACAACTTCCCTGGGCAACCTCTTCCAGTCTCTCACCACCCTCACAGCAAAAAATTTCTTCCTTGTATCTAATGTAAATCTACTCCTTTTCAGTGTAAAACTGTTGTCCCTTGTTCTGCCACTACAGGCCTTTGTTAAAAGTCTCTGTCCTTCTCATAAGCCTCCTTTTAGTATTGAAAGGCCGCAGTAAGGTTTCCCCCAAAGCCTTAGCAGTTGCAGCAGCAGTAGTGTGTGTGTCTGTGTATGTGCATGCCAAAGTAGTAGTCTCTCTCTCTATATATAAGCTGAAGTAGTAACACGTATTTCTAGACTAAAGAATTTGCATTAGCTCCTTGAAAATAAATATATAAAAAATTACCTTGGATTATTCTATACTACACTTAATACTTTAAATACAGTATATAAAAATATGCCTATCAACTAAAATACATCTGTCTGTGTACCACAGTACACTCCACTTAATTTTGAAGAATAAAGAAACATCCTGGCAGTACGTAAGAAACTATGAGACAGAAAAAGAGAAAGTCTTCCTACATCATATGCTTCTCTCACTCATTTGAAATGTGCTTTTAAAAACAGCTGTATGAGCATTTGAATTACATAAATCTATTTGGGTATACACCAGCAAAGCACCTTAACCCTAGACCCTTCAGAAAAAGATCCTTTTATCCTGCAGGCTGCTGTGTTGGATGTGGTCAGAAACGTGTTCTGAAGTGAAAGAAGAGTCTTCTTGGGCCATTTGTACCTCCTGCTTGCAATTAACAACAGATTGGGTCAAACTACAGTCAATCATTTCAGAGGAACTTTGCAATCATTTGACGGTAATTAATTTACTATATTGGAAATATAGCAAACAGGCAACTTGATTCTTGATAGTTCTTTGTGCTAGCAAAGTTTACCTTAAAAAAAGAACAACCACCCAGAAGTCCTCAACAAAAGATTGTGCCTTCATACTGCAGTTTAAAATGACAAAGGCAGTATCTATTAGCATAGACACAGTCATAAAATAATGTATTTGAATAGTGTCTAGTATGAAGAATCAGAAGTACAAATGGTATAAAGGATTGAAAATCCCTGAAAAAAAGGATTCCACGTTTGTATCTTCACCTTGCTTATAACGTAACATAGAAACATTATAAAAGAAAACAAATGCAGTTTAACAACGAAATAGCTTTCTCCACAAATGAGAGAAGAAAAAGCATGGGGTACGTCAACTTGGCTACCGTGCCAAGGCAGTAAGACAGAATGTTGTGTCTTCTCTAGCACTGTATCAGCTTTTCATATTTTTGTACCACTGGATTCAGACTTTTCATCAGAGCAGCCCCATAGACTTCCAATCAGCGTTTCCCACTGATTTTGATACTCTCCCTCTCAAGAGCTACTCAAGAGTCATGATCAAATTCTCACAAATTGTCACACTCAGTTTGCAGGTTAGCTTTCCTCCCTTTATGTAACTGTATTTAATAAAGTAGGGTTATCACAACTTTTCTTGATAAAGTATAAATACGGAAGAATTACCCTGTAGTTCTCCAATCATTTCAGATCCATGACTTCTGTCCCTTCGTTCCGATTCCAAAGCTGCTTGCAGTTGGTAATAATCTTTCTCCACCTGCAGTTTCATGCTTTCTAGAACTCTGCACCTTTCCTGCAGTTCTCTATTCAATGATTCCACCTGACTTAATGACTTGCTCATTTCTGTGTTACCCTTTCTCAGTCTTGCTGCTGTATCAGATTCTGTCCTCAGCAAATCATTTGCTTCTTCTAGCTGTTAAAAGAAACAAGATTCTCAAATGTAAAAATTACTGGGACCAGTTTTGTGATATCTGAATGCTCCATACTGCTTCTCAAATCTAAGAATAATGAAGAAAATTAACAGAAGCAACATACTTGGTTTTGTAATTGTGTTATCTTCTCATTCGTAATTTGTGAATGCTGACTGATTTTTTTCAAGTCTTCCATCTGGTCTTTTAGCGTGGACACTAAAGAGAAATTACTCCATTAATATATCAGATTAAAAAACCTTAGGCTTTTGTTGGTGGGTTGTTGGGTATTTTGGGGGGTTTTTTCCACACAAACATGCACAAATTTTTTTGCATATAATAGGTCTTTCACTGACTTTTTGCTTGTTATATACGTTTTTAGGTCAAATTCTATGCTTGCAGAACACCACACCACACACTGTAGAGAATAGAATTTGAAAATAAGGCAAAAATATTTTGTTCAAATAAATTCAAAATGTGTCCATTATTTGAAATGATCCCTTTAAAGTCATGCAGCACTTAAGATGCTAAGGTGGTAAATTACTCCCCAAAACCAAACACCTTGTCAGTGCCAATGTTTGTACAACATGGAATACCTTCATTTTCCACGTTCCGTCTTTTTTCATTCTCTTGTTCAATTTTTCTTTGGTAGTCATTTAGCTTATGCTGCAACACAATCTTTTCCTTCTCAATCTGAGACACTGTTGATTCTAAGTTCTTTCTTTGATTTCCCTAAAATTAAAAACATTGGCGGTTTCTGTTTACACTTTAAGAAATGTGTAAGCCAGTATCTCTGCAACTAATTAATCAAGGAAACTGATGCATCATTTCCAATGAACAAGTTTGTCTTCCTTGACTAGATTTTCAGAAAAGATGGGGGTTTTTTACCTTCTACATGAAAAATTTATGAAATTACTAGAAAAGTTAGCCTTAACATAATTATATGTAAGTAATTATTAGGAGACAACATAACTCAATAGAAAATCATCTGTATATTAGTTTTTAGAGTAACCGATTTTGATAAACTCAAAAGACACCGTAATGCGCAAGACTAAGCCAAACATTTGGCAGAGGAAACAGAATTCAGTGTGACTTGCAGAAAGAAAAAGTTTTTGAAAATGCGTACAAATAAAAATGTAACTCCCAATGCTATGTATTGAAATGTTATGGTTTGGTCTCAAATTTAAACTCAGAACAGTTTTTTTGAATCATAGAAGAAATATCTTAAAATCATGAAAGTACTACCCACATTCTTTACCCAGCTAAAGAGGTTTCAGTGAGGAAAAAAGTTACCTCTTCATCCAGTTCTTTCATTATCTTTTCTAGCTTTATTTTTGACGACCTAAAAAAATCATTTAAGTAATATTTCAGAGGGATACATTATATATAGTGTTTTTGCAATAAAATAATTTGGGACCATTACTAAAGTGAACATTTATATTTTTACTAATGTTATTTTGTAATAAGCATTCGAAGTTGAAGAAAATCAATCATTAGAAATAATATGTAAAATATATTAAGTAGGTTTTCTGCAGATTATGTATGCAAAACTTCAAGTGCCACATTTTTTCCCTTAACATGCAAATATAAGAACAGCGTACGTACACAACAGGTTATCCTTAAAATTAGAATTTCCTGGTGAACTGCTAAAACTTTCTCTAGTTGTAAGTTTTCCAAATATCTAAAACAGTTATTTAACTCAACAGTAGACAATTACCTATTATGGATGAAGACAATTGAATAATACTGTTTGAAAGTCTCTCTGCTGAAGCAATGTATTAGACCACAGTACTGCAGAGAGTGAGGTTAAATGCATCGTAAAACTTCAGTTAACTGACAGTAACATCCATTGCATTTTTGTAGCTAGTTATCCCTCTTCAAAGAGAGAACAAAAAAGACCCAGACAATGTTACCTGGGAGGTACAATAAGAAGCAGCTACATCAATATATCCTATCTACTAACTGCAGTGAATGGTAGGAGAGATCAGAAGACACTGTTGCGCTCTCACTTCAGTAGTACTACAGGAAGACAGCTACCAAGTATCTTTCAGGCAATGTACGTCCTGCTTGTGGAAAGGAATCAAAAAGCGTGAACTGTGAAGTTGTAATTAAGTGAGCAACAGTGTCACCCAGTCTAAATTTCCACCAGACCATTTTGGCTACCAGCTCCTACATAAGTAGCTTGTACAGCTACACACTACGGTCCTAATCACAAGTCTAAATCGTCCTATATCCTATACCTACTGTTACCTCCTCTAGGCCTTCAGGAAAAAGACTTCAAAAGGAAAAGCTTACTGAAGGGGAATTTAGTTTGCATGAACCTGAGTAAGAATCTCTGATTATCAGAAAAAAAGAATAGAAGAATCCCAACTGTTTGTTCGTAAGAGGAGCTGCAAGAAATAGGCAAATTCTCATGTAGCTACCTCAACATTGTAGAATCAAGGCTTTAGAGAGCAAAAAGTTGTTCTTACCTATTAGCCACCAGAAAAGAAAAAAAGGAATGTGGTTTTCCATCAAGTGCCATGGATATAGAAACCAGACAGTTAATTTTAATAATCCAATATATGCCATATAATGTATTTTGCAATTTAAAAAAAAATCAACAATGATCATCATGTACCTCAACAAATAAAACATTTGAATTCAAAGATTTTAGATAAACTCAATCAAGTGTTCAAAAAGAATACTTGTTACATGGGTGCAGTAGAAACAAAATGTATTCTTTGTATTATACTCACGAAAACCATGTTGTTTTAAAATTACTTAAACCTGTGCCTGGAACTCCCTTGGAGAACTACAGTACCATTCTTAGTGTTTTCCTGGAAACCCCTAATAGAAGTGAAGTGTTAAGTGTATTTAAATTAGGCAAACAATGAAAGCTCGAAGTCTCACCTGCACTTTTGCTCCATTTCATCTTTCAACTGCATTTCATTATGTAGTTGTTCTTCCAAATTATAGATCGTCTTCTGCATATTTTCCAGCTTTACATTAATATTTGTACATGAAAGAACATGCATTAAATTTTAAAACTTAAAATTCAGAGTATTCAGTGCTGCTTATGTTCTACCACACCTCATTCTCTTCTACCTAAACAGTAGATGTATACTTTATTAAAATGTGATCTCCTCCCACCCAATTTCTAAAAAGTTAATTACAAGAAACAATTTAATATCAAGTAGTTTTGTCATTTGCATGCACATAAAATTCTAGGGTTCTGAATAGTTCTGTCAAAATTCACAAAAAAGTCAAATCCTCCTTGTTTTAAGTATCTTCAGAATCAAGATATTACTGAAAAGATACAAGAAAGCATTTTACTGAGTCTCAAATTTTCCTTTTTAAGTATGAACCACCACATGTACTTTGCAATGCATCTTCAGGCTCTCAGCAAGTTCAGGAAGCAGAACCAGGCCTGTTAGTTATCAGCAATGTGGGGGGAAGCTCTTAACACTTAGGTAGTCAGACCTAATTTTTACAGCTAGCACTGTACTAAGGTTTGAAAATATTAACAAACTTCAAATGTTAGTACAGTACATTACTGTAGAGCATGTACTCTTTGCCAGCAAGATAAATTCAGAAATTCATTCTTTCCATGTAGTCTCAAAATGTCTACCTTCTACTGGACAGCTGGGCAAAATCCTCATCCGCAATCCTCAATCCAACATCAGCAAAATCCTCAATTAACAAGATGGCATCAACTTTGAAGAAGCTCATTACATCAAGTCTGTGCTGATTGACTCTCTTAAACCTTTGTTTACCTTGTCAGGATTTTAGCCCTATTTAGCTTTCCCACATTTCCCTCAGCACTCTTGGAACTGCAAAGAGAAGAATTACTGTCCTAATCTAGACTCTCTCCAAAGCAACATATTCAAGTGGTTCTGACCCTTTGATTTCTTGTTGCTCGTATTAACTTCAAAAACACTGGCAATTTCCCAATTCCTTCTGCACAATTATCCTAGAAGGAAGAGCAACAGAACAGTTCCTCCTATGTCTGCCTCTTCCTTTTTTCCTTTTCCCACAAAATACGCTTACGGAAACTAGAATTGCTCACTAATATCATAAAAAGGAGACAAATTATGCCTGTCGCCTTTCCTTCTTGATAGAAACAATAAGCGTTCCCAACAAGGACTGCCCTCTGTACATTCCTGAACTTTCAGGACTGTAGATTTCAGTTTGGATACATATTATAGCATGCTTTAACCATACATGGGAAAGTTAAAAGCAAAATTATTTTTGCCTGCTTCCAGGCAGGCATTTTTCTTACTTTCTACTTTCAATCTGTTCTCCTTCCCATTGCAGCAGGAAATTATGGAGCACTCAGGTGCTCTGAAGAACTGGAGATCCTTTCTCATTTCCTCCTTTTTTTTCTTCCATTTTCTTAAGCTGCTCTGAAGTTTTCAGAGGAAGAATACAGACATGGCAACTAGGGACTAACCAGAAAGCTCGTATTTTATATATTCACCACTCTATTCTATATATTTACTACTACCTATTATAAAGCCTTGACAGAGCAAGAAAATACTGGAAGAAACAGACTTCTCAGCACTTACAGAACAGCTCTGGAAAACCAATTATTGGTGTGACATACAACATAACACCATAACGGATGAGAAAATGGTTTACAGTCAAAATTCAGAGATGGCCTCTAAATCTGAACTTTCAGGAAGAAGGAAGTAGGACCAGTAGACAACACATCTCCCTGGTATGAAATAAAGCAAGAAGCAAGATTAGCCTAGCTCTTGCTTTACTAAAAAGGGACCACAGCTAATGCACAAAAATAAACTACCAAGAAGTTTCAACATAATCACTCTTTCATTTCTTCCTTACTTGTTTTATAGCCCTTTCAGACAGGCTGCATAGAGGATCTATATGGGACAGTTAAGGAACAGGTCCAGAAAGATATCAGACAATTAAGGAATTTCTGCACTGACTCCAACTAGTTTGGACCTCTATTGTCTCCTCTTGCTTCTTCCTGTTTCTGGATGCTTTTGTAGTGCTGTACCTTGCCTAAGCTTGCTGAGCAGTCTAATTATATAGTATGAGACAACAGGCTTCCAGACAAGTTTCGCACAAACATCAATAGACTAAATAATGACTTAAGAAAATCCTGAGATACAATTAACAAGTTTTAGTTTGTTCTCAATTTCCATTTTGAGTAGAATGTAGTGGAGGAAAAGACTATGGAAAAGCCTGTCTACAGCAGTGAAGCCAAGAAAAACCCCCATAGAATTGCCATACTTTCTGTTTGTTTGTTTAATCACCACAGCAAAGTTCATCTGGTTCTGCACCCTGAACAATGAAGAACACGGGAGAGCCAGTGCAAAAGAATCTCCTCTTTCTTACTATCTGAGCTATTTACAGGTGGTTATGATAGCACTAAATCAAAGTAAATGATGAGACCTTCAAAAAGTTTTGAAACTCAGTTACACAACTTTGAATGCCATTTTGTCCAACTTCATGGCCTGATTCTGTGAAGATTAGACACTTGCAAAACACAATGAATTTATTGGAAAATTCTGGTACTTAGTCCCTCCCAGAGACACTCAGTACCATGCCAAAATGCAGACAGACCAGGTAACACTTTGTGGTTTATTTCCAGAACTAATTAATTTGCTAACCATGCATCAACATTACCATTTTCATTGCAGCATGTGATGAAAGAAAAACAGCTAAGAACGAACGGTGGGGTAAAAATACCCTATAGTAAAGACTTAACATTACTAATATAACTACATGACTTGTATCCTTCCAGAGCTTCACCTCCTAAAACTGTTAAAATAACAAGACATTCAAATACACCTGATAATACGGACAGCACCATTGAGGGTGATTTAAATACATGCAGGTGCCTGTTTCCTACTAATTATGCCAAGTCCATTCAGTAACTCTCTTCAAAGTCAACCAAAGGCCAGCAAAAGCTTTAAGTATCTGCAGATATTTGAAAGTCTGGCTCTGTAATTCTGCCATATCAAAAGCCAAATGCTGAAGAAAATGAAATTTGTAGAACACATCAACATACATAAAGAAATCAAGACAATTCAATGCTTAATAAATTCAGCTAGCCCAATACATTACATAATCAGTTCTCTTATCCTTTACAAATTTTCTCTGAGTAATACCATTTATCATTAAAACCTATATATTGCAAGTTTAAGAGAAAAAGAAACATGCATCGATATCTGCTTCTCTTCCAATCTAAATGGAAAACATACAGAATAAAATACTAACAAAGTAAATCACATCAAAGCCAAGAAGATTAGAGATAATTATCAAATTTTTGTCAGTGTCTTCTTCTGGAAGAAGAAATAAATACTAAGCCATTCAAAGGGAACAGTTTGATTCATTGGTGGACAGGGGAATAGCTACAGATATCATCTAACAGGACATGGTCTCAATTGAAGAGATATGGATTTGATGGGCAGACTGTTCGG
>NW_010428362.1:85233-85538 GCF_000710305.1 Buceros rhinoceros silvestris | reverse complement strand
CTGCTCAACGTTGCCGCCGGCTACCTCTACGGCTTCATGCTGGGCATGGGGTTGATGGTGCTCGGCGTCCTTGTCGGCACCTTCGTTGCCCACGTGGCCTGCAAGCGGCTGTTGGCCCGCTGGGCACGGTCCAGGATCCAGGGCAGCGACACGCTCAGTGCCGTCGTCCGTGTCGTGGAAGGTGGCAGTGGCCTGAAGGTGGTGGCTCTGGCACGGCTGACACCAGTCCCCTTTGGACTGCAGAACGCTGTCTTTGCGGTGAGTCCCGGCCTGGGCCGCCTGCTGCAGCCCAACGGCTGGGGGCG
>NW_010428362.1:78659-85144 GCF_000710305.1 Buceros rhinoceros silvestris | reverse complement strand
AAGCTCTGTCTTGGGAGGATGGTTTGCAGCATAGCAGCCACTGTCACTGGTGGAGGTTGCCTCCTTTCCTGGGAAGAAGCCCTGGTTTCTTTCTGTTCTAACAACTGTGAAAACATCTACCTTGCCTACTCTTGCTCTGCCTTGCCTGCTCTTGCTAGTGGCTCTTCTGTGCTTGCAGGGGGACAGCAGGCAGGTTCTCAAAGTGTCTTGTTCAGTGGCATTGTGTTAGAGTTGCTGTGTGGCTTTCGAGGCTGTGTTCTGGTGTTAGAAAGAAACACCAGGGAGCTGTGGAGCAAAATATATGGAGAACTCAACTGGTTCAAAGTGCTTGTGTTTTTTAAAGTGAGTTGAGTGGGACAAAAAGTTGTGTTTTTAAACAGTCTTGCCAGATCTCCCTCAGCTACTTAATATAAGTAACTGTATAGGAAAGAAAGAAGTGGGGACATTAAAATTGTTTGACAGTTCGGTTGATGTTAGTAGCGTACATCTAGCAAACCCTTGGAGTGTTAAATCCATGTACACATGAGAGGCCATGTGTTTTGGGCAGAGCATTAACATGTAGGCTCAAGGCTGAAGAGGGACTTGGTACACCAAGGTGGTCCTGGAAGTTAATTTAAACTCGTTTGGAAAAGGGTTGGACTTGCATTTCTTTGTATGTTTAGATGGAGATTGGTAAATTCTTTAGGAACAATTATTTAGAACTTGCAATCATACTGTTCTCTTTGGTCGTTTTAAAAGAGAAAGTAAAGAAGAACGTGGAGGGTAAAGCTTTAGAGTGCCATCATGCTGATCATGACAATTTCAGAGCTCAGCTCTTCCTGAGTGCTCTCTCTGAAGGATCTGTTTTTGGCTGTGTTGTTATGCCTCAGCTGTGTCTGCAGTTTAGAAAGTTTAACAGTAACTCATGTTCTTTAGTGTAAAAGACCCTTTAAACAAGTCGGTTTGTCTTCCACTTTCTTATAGCTTGCTTTCCATCCCTCATCAGCAGTCCTGATCCTTTACTCTTCTTAAGTGCTTGCTGGATTTTCACACAATCATCTGGTTGAAATGAGTAGGTCACTGAACACCAAATCTGTTATTTAAGAAAAAATTAATCCACACAATTTTTAAGGGTTAACACCCACATCAAATATTAAAATGGCAATGTGTAAAACTGTGAGTGCTGGGGCATTTGTCTCAGCAGCTGCCATCTCTGCCCATAAAAGCTATAGCAACTTACAATTTCTTTTTAAGCAGGTCTTTTAACCATTTTCTTGTTATGAATGTGAAGAATCTCAGATGTTTTATTTATTTACCTGTCTTACTGCAGTACTGAGAAAGCTTCCCCATGCTGCAGGGAGCAGAGAGCCCCCAGAGCCCAAGGTCCTACAGGGTGTAGCAGATGAAGCTTCTGCTGTAGTGTGACCCTCCTAAAATAGGGAGAGCTGTTGTGCCTCAGTTGTTCACAGCTTGGGAGGTGTCACTTGAAGTAGTCAGCAGATGTTGTAGAGCAGTACTGGATCTGAAGAACTGACCAGAAAATTACTGAGCTAAAATGATTTCTTTCTTGGCATAACTGTTGTGTTGGAATCACAGTTCAGCACAATATTCAGGCCAGTGCAATATTAAAATGATGCTGTAAATCAGTGTTCTGTATTCTCCAAGTTCTGCAAGCTAAATCATTTTCCTTCCAAGTGCAAGGTTTCAGTGTCAAAGTAACAGATAGGAAATCAGATGAAACCAGTTTCTCGAGTATGCCAAATAACTTGGATGTTGCCTGCTAAAATTAGTTTGGTTTGCATTTATTACTCTGGAGTTATTACTTTGCAGTGTAGCCAAATAAAGCATGCTGTATTCAATTTTTAACTGAGAACATTTAATATGAACCACTAGATTACTGAAAAATAAAAATGTTGCACGCAAATCTGAGCCTTCAAAGCAGTTTCTCACTGTGAGTCAAGTTTAAACTACGTATAGAATACAAAATTCTCCTTACACAGACCAAACTGTCATTTTTTTCAAGTCTGACTTATTTGGAAACTGAATGCTCTACTTAAGCTTAAAATGCAAGGGTCCTAACCCCCTCTCTATTCCCCATGCTAGCAACTTCAGCCATGAATTAGAACAGGATTGCTCTTAATAGTAGAGGAAAGAACAGCAAACTTGAGAAAACCTACGCATCTTTCATTTTCCAGCAGTCTGGTCTATATGTGTTTTCTATGTGCATATTTATAGGTAAAGCGGAGCTACTGAGGATGCTTAAATGCAAGGGAAGGGAGGAAATGATACATGAGATCCAGGACAAGGCATAACTTTGGTGTGAGAGGGGTCATCAGCAGGACTGGGATTAATGGGTTTCTATAAGCACTTGTTCAGTGGTGTGTACCACCTGCTGAGGGTTTTGGGGAGGTTGAATTGCAGGGGAATGTATTGAAGGAAGGAGGAGCTTGCTAGCATTTGGTTAGTTACAGGATTGTATTACCTGAAATAGCACAAGAAGAGCATTGCCATGAATTTGGTAGTTTGTCGCCAGCCAGACTTGAACATCTTGCTTCTTAAGGCCATTCTGCTGCCCTTTAGGAAGGCTCTGATAGCAGGAGCACTGGGGTAATACGTTTACTTGCCTTTGGAAGACCTAGAAGCTTCTGAACTGAAAGCATGTTTGTACTTCTCTTCAAGTGGGTTTTGTTTAACTGTCACTCCTGTGATGCCGGTGTGGCCTGGGCCACTGGGGTGGCCTGATAGCTCTTACTGAGGTGTTTGCCCACGCACAGCCCTCTCTCTTGGCAGCGCTGAGTGTTCTGAAGACAGGTCTGTAAGGAGGCCTGGTATGCAGGTTATCACCACCTCCTCAGTGCTGAGTCCCCAGAGCTAGATTTGTGCAGACTGATTATTTGTAATGCCAGGTGTGGTTGAGAACAGAATTCATGTTCCTTCTTTCTCCTTCAAGAGGAGTATTGTGTGGAAGAATAATGTGTCCAGTGGTGCACTTCTGGTTTGAGAAATGCACACAGTGAAATCAGAGTTCAAGAAATAGTACCTATTTTGCAGGAGCATGCAGGCTGCTTACTCTGATTTCCTATTTTTTGTTTTGGTTTGGTTTTTATTCTCTACCTGGGTCTTTTTTTGAAGAAAGTAAAAGAGCATCAGAATTGTCCTTTGCTCTAGGTTGCTAAGTCTGCCTGATCTGAACCATGGGATTTTTTAAGTTGAGGGAAGATAAATCTGCTGCAATTCCCAAAGGCATGTGAGCCTCCAACAAAGTCCTGACACAAGTGTTTATTCTTTGACAGGACTCAACCAAAGGTGTCAGCTGCAAAGACTACA
Organism: Buceros rhinoceros silvestris; assembly: GCF_000710305.1. Lineage (NCBI taxonomy): Eukaryota > Metazoa > Chordata > Aves > Bucerotiformes > Bucerotidae > Buceros > Buceros rhinoceros. Next base: position 81,838 of record NW_010428362.1, on the reverse strand, counting down.
CAAAAGTTTTACGGAAGAAGGCCTCTCCAAGGGTTAGTGGGAGAATTTCTGGCTAACATTCTTGTTACCAGAGAGGTTAGGTAGGCCTTAATTTTATTTTAATATGTTGGTATAGCCTGTAAACAGCTAAATCCTTGCTTGCTTTGGGATTTCACTGTTAATTTTGCTGGCTTGAGCTTTCTGGTAGCCTCTGTTTGGCAGCTTGGCCATGCAGGCCCCGGTCTGGCAGGTTTCTAGAATGGGTGAAGTTTCATATAAGGAGAGACATGGAAAACTCCCTTAAGTTCTTTTGAAAATTTCTCAGGTTTCTTAGGTTGGGATGCCGTCCACTTTTATGCCTGCTGCGGAAAGGGATACTATAGGAGGTCTAATCCCTGCAAACCAGGAGTTAAAAGGGCACCTGCAATTTTCTTTTCCCCCTCTCCCTGACTTTTGTTGTAGTGGGAAGCACAAGTCTCAGTCCAGCGTGTCCGTTGGCAGCCTCCCCTTCATTTGGAAATAGTCTCTCTCCTGGCTCGGGAGGTCCAGTTGCTTCAGGACAGATCCAGACATGCAGATGTGTCGCTCTCCAACCGAAGTGTCCTTAATAGGTGTACAGAAATGAAGGAGGTGCCCAGGAGTGTTAAAACAATCTTTGGGAAGTTTCCCAGCTTCATCAGATCTAGTGACAGTGTCCTACTTAGGAAATCTTGCCCCAGCGTATTTGAGAGGCTTTTTAATAGCAGTTCCGTCATTCCCTTAGCAATATCAATAGGTTTTGGTGTGCATTCTTATTACATAGCCCAGATTACTATATTGTTTAAAATAAAAAATCAAAAAGTAAGTATTTTCAAAGCATTGGTCATATATGAAGTTCTGACATAATTGTGTAGTGCTTTTAAATTAGAATTCTAAATTATTCTTGTATGGAGAGGGAAGTGTATTATTTGTGTTGCTCGTATATATCTCAGTCTATGGGAAGTGTAATTTGCAGTGTGATGTGTGGAATTGCCTTTCTGGGTCTTGTTCCAGTGAGTTATTCTTAATCTTTATGCTCCATTGCATTCTTCTCCTGCATTGCCCTTCCTTCCTTCCCAAAACTTTCCACTGATAGTGCTTAGAGCTCTGAGAATTCAGCACTGTGACTTTCACAGTAGCCAAAGTTTATTTTAAGAATAGCATGATGAAATTAGTAACTTTGCTACCATTCTCTTGCCTTTGACATTGTACAAAACTGTCAAGGTCAATAATTCATGTAGGCTCCCAGTGTTAGGGGCTGTTCTTAATTAGAACTTGTTTTATTACTATGTGATCGACTGAATTGTCTAGAAAATTCCTTACGCTGCTTGTTTCAAAATCGCCCTTTTCATACTAATTTTTAACCCCTAGTTTTCCCCTGTTTTCACTTTTTCTTGTGTAAATATCTTTTGGCCTCTCAGCCTCTGCATTTCATATTTCCCAGTGGCTGCTGATACTAATATAGCTAGTACTGTGTACTTCGTTCCCATGTAAACTCTCCACATGCTGACTCGGAACAGAAATTTCACAGCAAAGAGAGGAAAATACCTTGAGGTATTATGAGTGGTTTTTTTTTTTTTCCCCAGAGAAACTAACAAAAGCTATAGCTGTGTATAATGTTTTGTTCACTTATGGAAGTGTGATTGAAAAAAACACATTTGATGAATCTTAGTGATGCCCATATGTGTCACTAATAGATATCGCTGCTGGAGATCACTGATAAATGTAATGAGTACGTAACTTCCCTTGCAGACACCAATTGCATATGCCATTCTGTTTACCTAGATCATATTTAATACAGTGACATTTTGGACAACTGCCTCTTCTGTTAGTTGCCATACATGTAAAAAGCAAAGCAAAGAGATTTTTGCTTTAGACCTTCACATTTGATAAAGTATTTTTTCCTGCAAGCACATTCTCGTACGTTGTAGGGCTTTGTTCGCCATGAAGTAAAAAACATCTTCAATGAAGATGTTTAGTTGCATCCTTAGTTAATGACTTTTGCACAGAGATATTGTGTAATGTAAGATGAAATGAAATAGAATCTAGTAACTTTAAAAAGGCCAGATGAAAACTAGTCACATACTGTTTTATTATATTATCTTAGATTCATGCCCAGTGAGAAGTTTCAGTGAAGGAATGTAAGAAATTATTTCATTTTTTTTGCAGAGATGCTTGTGGGAGTGGCAATCTGGTTGTTTATGCTCCTAGGTTGTGTTGGAGCTGTGCTTGGTTTCTTACACTTTCTTTTTACTCAGATTACAGATTTGTCACTACCCAACTACCTGATGGCTTCTTCAGTTGGGCTCTTTCCTACTCAGCTCCTGAACTCATACTTGGGCACTACCTTGCGTACCATGGAGGATGTAATTGCCGAACAAAGTGTTAGTGGCTACTTTATATTCAGTTTACAGGTAAGATAAAATGATTGCTCTCGTAGACCTTGGTAACAGTTGTGTCGGTCTCTGTGACTGCTTTGGTCAGCAATTATACTTGGAAGCAGTCATCTTCTTGTGTTTGAGTTTGTTTCTTTATGCCCCTAATTTCTTGTTGATCCGCGGTACCAGTGGGATTCAAGACAGGACTTTGTTTCTGGAGACAGTAGGCATGTGTCCCTCCTGTAGCTTTGACTGTTTGAGTCATTGAATCTTCGCCTTGGAAACTGTGTGCCCACAGGAATGTGTGTGAGATGTAGGAAGGTTCCACGTTGCTGATTTCTCTTCTGGACTGCACAGACTCAGTGTAAGAGGGATGGGCTACAGGAGATTTGGGGGGAGTGCATGTCTCAGGGGTTAAGAGCTGTTCTCTGTTGGCATAACAGCTCCCTAGTCTGAGGCAGCCGGTCTCTTACATCTTACAGACTGAGAGCCAAGCAAGTATGGCAGGTAGCATTTTCAAGTAATAGGTTTTAGTAAGTGTTTAATTTCTAACTCTGTTACTGGTATTTTTGGTAGATTGTGTGAAGCTGAGCTGATGTTTCTTTTTCACAGGCTACATACCCAGAGAAATGATCTTCCAGTGTACTGTTGTCCTTTAATTTTGCTTTCTTCTGTTGGAAAAGTTTAATTATTTCTTACTTCACGTGTCACAAAGCAGAACTTGCTCAGTGTCTCTGTTTCTCTTTCTGCCACAGTTTTGTCAAGTTTTCTTCTCTTGCCCTCTGGGGTAATTTACTGCTGACC
>NW_010428362.1:47557-78579 GCF_000710305.1 Buceros rhinoceros silvestris | reverse complement strand
GAACTGTGGGTTTGTCAAACCACCCCTACACAAAAGCCCTTGTGCCATCAGCTGTGCAATAATGTGCTCAGGGTGCTTAGACCCAGCACCTGTGCAGTGTTCATTACTGAACACTTTGGATTTTACGTAGATACTTAGGATGAAAAGTGCTGTAGAAATACCATTTTGTTAATGACTAAATCAGAATATCCTAATTTTGCAAGTGAGTAAATTTGTGAGAAGTATATAGTACCTTTACGTGGGCTTAGCTGATGAAATAATTTTTCACTAAATACTGGGGGTAAGCCTTAAGTCTGAGACCGTTACGAGCATAGAGGTAGTGCATATTTCAGAACTAGATTTATGTATTAAAACCTGCTCTGACAGCATCGGTGCTTCAGGCTATGTTTGACCAGCAGTTACCATGGTTTGCAGACTTCTAGATGGTACTGCCGTTATTGATCTTCCTCAGTTTTTACAGTCATAAAGCTGATGTTTACCAATGCTAAGATATAAAATTAAGTCTAGAAGCATTTTAGCCATCCCCTCCACCCCAAACTTGTGTGTTATTAAAAAGAACATTTAATTTATGGACTGCATAGAACGGGTTTAAGAGTATTAAAAATGCCTTTGTAAATGTGTGGTAAATAACCTTGATAGATCAAAGAGAAGATAAATTTAACTTGATCAGCTTTCATTTTAGTTGTGAAATGTTATTTCTGGAGTAGTAGTTTTTAGTGATCTTTCCCTTTTTTCCTCCTTTTTTTTTTTGTTAAATGACATTGGCTCTCCTTTGTGACATATATAGGTTGTAACATAACTGTCACTCACGTAAGCGCTAGCTGGGGAGACTGAATGTTTGAAAAGGAGTGCTCACTTCCTTGAGAGCAAGAGACCTGACTAAGTCAAGGAGAGACTGTTAGTGGAGGAATTACTTATGTTCTCCCAGCTTCGCTCAGGCATCTGCCCAGCTTTGCCTGGCTGGGCTTTGTTGCGACTTCGATTTAGTAAATAGCTCTAAAAGTCCTTCACATTTCATGATTTTGTGTATGTATTTTTTAAATCATTGATCTAGGGAACTTGACTATTGGTAGTAATATTTCTAAAACCAGTCAAATTTAAATATTTGGGTAAGCTTTTAGAATAGGAATTTTCCTATATATTCAGAACTTGGCTTCTGTAGTCTCTTTTCGACTCTTATATTGGCCAGTTTTTGAAACAGATAACTTGAATTTTTGAGGAAAGTCTGTTTCAACACAAGGATAGTCAAGCAGTGGAGCAGGTTGCCCAGAGAGGTGGTGAAATCTTGGAAGATTTTAGGACCTGAGTGAACCCTGAGCAACCTGGTCTGCCCTTGGAGCCAGCCCTGCCCTGAGCAGCATGTTGGGCTAGAGATTGCCAGAGATGCCTTCCAGCTGCAATTATCCTATGACCATGCTTGTCAATCATCTTACTTGGTGATGTGCTAGCATCTTTTATGCTGGCTGTCAGATGTTTTAAGTGATAGTTCCTAATGTTAAAGAAAACCATAACCCTACCAATTAATAATGAAGTCCAGGTTTTGGGCTCAAAACTTTTAAGTTCTGTTGTAAACAATATAACCTTTTTGGTTTTTTTTCAAGAAGTTGCAGATGCCGGCTAGTTTCATAAAACATTCCTTAGAAAGACAGAGGAATTTAATTCTTTCAAAGGGACTCTCACTGTGAGACAATTTGATTTTTATTTGATGATTTTATTTTTTTTGTTAAGGAGAATCTCAGCTGAAAATTCAGCTAGTGTTTTACTGAAACCAAAGGCTGCCTCTGGAGAGTGTATGCATGCCAATGTCATCAAAAGAGTACTTTCTAAGCAGAAATTATCCAGGTTTATTCCTGATAAATTTTGTGGTGAAATTTTAAAAATTCTTAGCAATAAAATTCAGAGCAAAAGCCTAAGTTAAAAGGTTTGGACAGTATTTCCTCCTTAAAACAAACAGAAAAACTCACATGACCAACATCCTGTCCCCTCCCTGAGCCACCCTCCAGAAACCAAGTTCTTCTCTTGCAGACAACTGTAAGTCACTCAGACTCTCTGATTCTGTCCCATTTAGTCCTGATATCCCAGAAACACAGTGATACTGCTGCTCTCTGCTATCTTCCATGCCAGAAGGGCAAGGACAAGAAGTTTTATTTAATTTACCCTGCATCGTTCCGTCTGCTGGTTTGTGAGTTGCAGATGCCCAGTACAGTTTCAACCTACTTCACTTGGTACTTGGAAAACAACCCTTTTGACTTACAGAAATGCACCACGTTTCTTTGTGGAAATATTTTTGCCAAGCGAGAAAGTGAAGGGATTGCTATCTAAAAAATGTGGATATCAGTGGAAAGAAAGAAAATATCTTTTCGACTCATATCAGTGTTTAAGCTCTAGGTAATGGCTATTTTCTGATATGCTGCTTATGTTGTTAGCATGTATAAGTTTGGAGCCACTCATTGGGTAAGTTCATCTCCCTTCTAATGTCTTGCTGATGAAGCATTAAGTCAACAGATACCTCCATGAATCCTTGCATTGACAGCTCTTTGTTCATTCAGAACAGCTGCTTTGTATTCATGCTTACAGTTTATATAGCCCGTAACACTCTTTTGTTTTATTTGCAGATTGTTATAAGCATAGGACTCATGTTTTATGTTGTTCACCGAGCTCAAGTGGAACTGAATGCAGCTATTGTAGCATGTGAAATGGAAATGAAGACATCACTTGTTAAAGACAGTCAGCCGAGCATCAGTGGTTCAACCACATACTGCAACAAAAGGACAGCATTCTCTGGAGGAAGTGTCAATATTGTGTGACTTCAAGTATTAATAAAGGAAGGTTTTGTGAACCTAAGCTATTGCCTAGAAATACCCATGGACCTTTCAACTAGTTTTAAAAAAATTACAAGTGGTTACAGGTTGTACTGTGGCACAAACCAACCGACCAGCTCTTCATTGCACATGGGGTGACTTCTAGCAAGAAAAGAAAGATGGTGAAGTAACTTAAGATGTAAACGCAAATTTGGCTGCACCTTTGGTCATGTATTATGCCTCTCAAGGCCTGTAGTCTGCACTTTAGGTTTTTTTCCTTTGCTTCTATAAACTGAGAAATGCTTCTATAAACTGGGAGAAGTAGCACAGAGGTAAATATTTTTCTGCTTAGCATTATTTATAAGGCTGAATAATTATATGCAGTAGAATTTTATTACTGATAAAGGTGAGAAAGTATGCAGTTCAATATATGTTATTCTTGAATGTGCTTTTGCTTTGGAATTGCTTCCAGAACTTGGAGTGTATTATTTAGCTAATGATGGGATCAGTTGGATTTTTCCTTCATTTTTTATTTAAAAAAAAAAAAAAAGAGAACCCTATATAAAGTTTTGGTTGAATGTATTTTTCTAAGTCATTAAAAATGTTGCAGAGCCATGCATATGTATTCACACAAGCTTAAATCCTACATTGTGGGACTGAAGTGCTCTTAAATAACATTTTAAGTTACACTGTGTAATATGCAAAGTAAAAGTGAAAATAACAGAAGTTATAATAGATTGCAGACACTGTTTGAAGGAGGCTTCGTGACTTAATTGTTGCATTAGTTTTACCACCTTGCTGATTGTAACAAAGGGCTGTTCCACATTAGTCCTATTTATAACACTGCTAACTGTTAAAAGAATGGAGTTTTTCAACTCACGTAACTGCGTGTCATAAGGCTTCCAGAACAGGGAGCTGCATCTCTCCTTTAACAAAGTTATGGGATACTGGCAGTACCAATCTTACGTGAAGGTGGCCTTTATTTTCTAAGTGAATCCCTCCTCCCTTTAAAAAGCTTTAAAAATTCACTTTGGTCAGCATGTTTTTTTTTCTAACAGTTTCACTTTTTTGAAAAGATGCAATCTATTGTAAATTTCATCAGTGAAGATAGGAAAGCTAGAGGTTCTCCTAGGAAAAATAATTAATCCAGTAATGGAGGAGGACAGTAACGTCTCTGAGACTCAGGAATTCTGACTCCATTTTTGCAAGCCAACACTGTATTGGATAGTGCTCCTTTTACACGTGCTGTGGACTGTTTTTCACTGCATTTGAATACATTGGATGACCCAGTAGTAACTTGTGTGTGTGTGTAAAAGGAAAACAACAGTAATGCCTGAAGATGGTGTCTTGCTGGTGTGAGTTTCATGTAGATACGCATACCAGTGTTCAGTTGCTTGAAAACACACACACGTCATCGGATACAAAAATAATGTAATGTATTCCTTATTTTGTAGTTACTTTGCATCAGTTTTTAAGGATGCATTCAGTCTCCAAAATTTTTTTTCTAATACTATGACTGTGCCTCCTTTTTGTAAGGCCGTTTGCTGGGTCCAAGCATTTTTGTCTTGTTGAGAATAGCAGGTCTTCAAGGTCATTCAGAAGCAGAGATTTGATAGCCTCTGACAGTCCTACTGTGAGGATATACGGTACTTGCATAACTTGACATCTATGCATTCCTTGGTAGTGGAAGTTCAATTTTGTTTGTTAAATATGCATCCTTTGCAGACTGCTGTTCTCAGGCCTTGTGACCTAAGGAACTGAACTAGTTAAATGAAAAAACAAAGTTCAGATTGTCTCCTTTTTGTTGTTTTGGGGTTTGGTGGGTTTGGGGGTTTTTTGGGGGTTGGTTGGTTTGCTTTTGAAAAGGCAATCTGTACATACCTGGAAGTGTTCATTTACACATCTCTGCCTCTGACAGCTCCTGTGTGAAAACAAGAGAGCCAGATAACTTTTTGATGACGTTATTTGTCATCATAGTATTATTGAGCCCTTTCTTAACTAATGGGTTTTTAAAATTTTTTTTTGTTTCCTTTTTTTTGGAAAGAACAATCCTTCAATAAATGAACTGATCTGAACTTTGCTCCATCTTGCCAAATCAACAACAGTATTTTGAAGAGGGTATCTCTTTCTTTGCATTTTTTAACTAACTTAAGGTTGTGTTGATTATTTGAGAACATTTCCCAAATATGTATTTTGAAGTGCTTTTATTGCCATGACATTTTGTAACCAGAGTAACTTCACTATGTGAACACTTTTGTAGTATGGAATTAGTTCTTAAGACTTTTGCATTTTGCTTGATACTTGTAATATTTGTGTACAAGTTAATGGGAAATGTGCATTGAAAGAAACTTTTCTGTACCATGCCAATCATAATTTTATACAATAAATTCACTCAAATTTCTTTAAAGGAATATGTATTAAATGTTCAGGTTGCTATGAAATAGTTGGAAAGAAGGTGCAGTGGAGTCCTGTCTTTACGTGCGCATGTAAAGATAGTTGTCTCTGTTAAAGAAGTAGCAAGTTAGAATTTAAGAACAAATTCCATGGTTGGGGAGTTACTGACAGAAGAAAGACCCTTGGGGTTTGTTTTTTTTTTAATTAAAAGTAAGTACATGCTTAATTCTGTTAAATATGTTGAAGGTTAGGTATTTGTAGCTACTTTTTGATAGAAGAATAAGCTTGTGTGTGCTTATGAGAAATATGCTATCAAACCGAAAGAGAATTGATATTTTTGTAAGTAAAAGGAGTAAAAGGGATGTGATTATTATTTTTGATAGTCTCTCTACCTAGTGCAATTAAAGAATAAAAGGGTATGAAGCCAGTTTAAATAATACATAGCAATCCACCTTCATGAATTTTTTTCAAGTTGACGTGATGGTGAAATTTCTATGTTTTGCGTATGAAACGTACCTAAATTGCAGGTCATGTAGATGAAGGAATCTCTCTCGGATGTGTGGCACCAATTGTCCTTCCTCCTCCTTGTGGTAAGCACAACAGCATAATAAATTTGTCAAAATACAACTTTATACTAAGCACTGTGAGGAAACCCCTTTTTTTCTTCAAGAGCTTTGTATACTATTTTCATACTGATTTTTGCATGGTGCCTTCAACAAGCACTGTGAAGGTCAAGTTTGAAGGATGGCAAAGCTGCTCTTACGTGATGTGTTGCTAATGTCATGTATCAGATCCTTTGTGTTCATTTTCAGCTTTCCACCCAAGGCTGGTATGATTTGGATTTTGACTGACTAAAATTACTGGCCTAGTAAGTGGCCTTGCGCATAATCTAGGATACGATGCTTAAGATGAAATATTAAGAATGTGTTCCCTTTCACTCTGGGGTCATTCTTAATGACAGCACCAAATAGCTCCAGTAGCAATGTGACAGGCTTCCTCACTACAATAAACGCAAAGCTGGTGCCAGTCCCATCTATGTGAGAAGATGATGGTTTGGGCATGAGGGAATAGGAATTCGAGTGCAGAGGGGGAGCTGATGCAAATTCTGCCTCTGCTGGGGGAAGCAGCTTATCCCTGACTTTTCCCATCTTGCAGAAGGACAGTGATGTGCCTGACGGACTATGGGTCTAAGACATCCTCTCTTCATGGACATCAGCATTTGTCTTGCACTATCCTGCTGTATTGATTTTTAATTTTTTTTCTTTTGTTAGTGATAAGTAGCAAGAAATAAGTCTGTGGTTTCAATCCTCTCCCTTACCTCCTTCAATAGATTATTCTGTCATATTGCTAAATTTAAAACTACATTTTAATGAAGTCTCCTGTTCATTAATGCAAACTAAGCCCTTCTTGCTAGCCAGATGACTAATGTGTAGATGGTTGGCTCTGAATTCTCAATTAGTTTGGATGATTAGCTAGGCAAGATTTGCTGCTGTGAGTGTCCAAAGTCTTCTAACTTCTAATTATTTGGGACTTTAGATACATTGTGAAAGAAATTAGCAGAGCAGGATTATCGTACAGCGTTTTTAGTTTATTTTGTTTTGTTATAGAGAAAAGGTTATTAGCAAGATTGAAGAAGAAGGATTTGTTCTGTCCTGATCCTGAGACTTGAAGGGGGTCACCCTTGGGAGTGTTGCCAAGATGCAGCACATGTAAGCTTAGGTGAGTCAAGGTAATTAGGTGCCGGCTTCCGTGAATAGAGTGTAAAACCTTGATCTTCAGGTCAGCGTGGCAAGTCTTTTTTTTTAATCATACAATCTACAGACCAGCACAGCTGGCATTGCTGGCTGCAGTGCATTGCTTCCCACCCCTCCTCGTCTGCAGCATGGAGGGATCCAGAGAGCCTCAAGTTTTTCAAGTCCAAGGGGAAGAAATAATATTCTGACCACAGTGGACACAATGTGAGGAGGTTAAATTAACGGTAACATTGCCAGAACTGTGAATACAAGCAGGTACCTTGTTTTTGTAACTGCCGAGTCCTTTGACATCTTCCCTTTCTTTCCACGGGAGGGCAGCTGGGTGTCCTCACCTAGAGGTAGGTCTGTCTACTCTTCTGGAGAATTTTAGCATGCTTTGACTTTTGGATGTCTTAACTTCTGAAATAGTCTTTTGACAAATTTTTCTGACCAATTAGAAAGGTTTCATTTGTCCCAGTAATGGCCGTATCAGCTGGTGTGCAAACATGTATGCACCAAGTGGTGGTCATGCCTTTGCACCTGGTCCAAGAAGGAACTTCTGCAGGGCAATGTACATGAGCTCAGTTTGCTGAATGTGAGATGCCTCCCTCTGTTCGCAGTGGACTGTAACTTCTTCCCTTAAAGATTGTGGGTGGGAGGAAGGAAGGAAAGGCCTGTGGTGATGGACTATTCTAATAGCACATTTTTTGCTTTCTGTCTTAGAAACTTGTTTGCTTAAGAGCAGAAATATCCTCCATTTAATGTGAGAAATGGTAGGTATTGAGGGAATAGACTAATAAATTCCCTGACTGTAATTTTTGTGAGGGAGTAACAATTTGCTTCAGTACTTGGTGAAGCACCCAGATAGTAGAGGGGTGGTTTTATTGTCAATTTTTTGGGGGTGGTACTACTGGAAGCAAGTAATGCTGAAATGGCAATGATATGAAGTTACTGCTGGTTCTTTTGAACCTGCCTTGACAACTTAAGGCTGTTCCAGATGTCTTCTACAGCTATAGGGAATAGAGTCTCGGAAGCAGCTAGAGTAAGAGCCCTAAGTAAGAGCGTCTCTGCTTCTGGAGGACTGCTGAATACATACCTCTGCTTTCACAGCCTGGGCTAACAAGGTCCAAAAGTACTGGATAGCTCTCATCAGAGGAGGAATGTTTGTTGTTCCCCTTTTGATGTCTTATGTAGAAGTATATGGGAGATGGTCTGCCCACCTGAAAGGTTTCCTTTTGGCCTTGCTCTGCTTTTCTTAGCTCAGGTGGTAGCTGGGTGGGGAAGAGCTGTGCACTCTCTGCTTTTCCACCAGATGGGGAGGCAGGTGTTGCTGAGTTGAAGCCAGAGGTTGTGCTGTGTCTTTCATTCTCAAACAACTTTCTAAGTAGCTTCTTTTTCCTATGCTCTAAAAAATGCCCAAACAAACAACAACAACAAAATAAAACCACCAACACTATTCAAAAACCATTTCAGACTGGTAAAATTCATACCAGTAAATGAATATCTTATATTCTCCTGCAGATGTAAATTGAGGTACAAGATGATGTTTTGTGTTCAACTAACTCTAAGTAATCCCTTCCATGCTCAGTGACTCCTGTGCAAAGTGAAGTTCCCCAGCTGCTGAGCTTGCTAGGGTGAAGTACTCTGGTAGCCATGAAGAGGTTTTCCTGCAGCTTACACTATCAAATCACTGATTTCCAGTCACCTTAACGTGGTGGCACTGAATTTTAGAGTTTCACAACTGTGGAAGCAATAACTGCGTGTGCAGCTCCAACGTCACATGAATTGGTACTTAATAGGCATTTTGTGTTGTGTCTGCTGTATTTTGTGGGAAGGCCGCACTGTTTGTAACGTGATGTGTGTCTTGTCCTGGTTTGACAAGCGTATGTTTTTTTGCTTTTGTTTTTGGTTTTTTTGTGCAGTGAGTTGAATTGTATTTCATTGGTTATTTCATCGAGTCTCTTCTCCCCTGTGGTTTACCAGATGTTGTGCAGTTAATGCTTAATTTGCAGTTAAACAGAAGACTCCAGTATGCATATGTGCTGGTCCAGCACTGAACAGGTCTTTTTCTGTGGCTGGCTCCTTTCAGCTGAGGAATCTGCCTTTTTCCAGCTACATCAGTCACTCTAATGAAGTACATTCTCTCTCCTTGCAAACAATGCTTCCTTAGATTAAGTTGGGTATAACAGTGTTCTGTCCAACAAGCTTTGAGGTGGGAAAGTGGCAAGGTCTGGAGAAAGAACCCTGGACTCCCTAGAATCCCTGGCATTTGAACTAGGGAAAAGAGACTTGTGGTAATGAGTTTTAAAATGTTTCCGTAAAGAAGCAATTTGAGACTCAAATTGAAAATTTAGAGGAGGAGGGGGAAACTTGCAATTAGTGCAAGAGTATTAGTATACTTACCAGGAGGTAAAAATCCTGGCAGCTATAATTAGGCGAGGTTATTCTCCCCTTTTCAGTGAGTCATTCCTTAGAGAAAGGATTAAATGTATCTCAGTTCCTTTTACTTGTTAAAACCTGAATAGAAAAAGGAGAGGGAGTCACAGAAGAATGCAGAAAATGCACACTCATAAAGATTACTGAATATTAACCTTGAGGGAAGGCAGAAATATGCTTTTATAAGTGGTGGGTAGGTATGTTGGTACAAATCTACTTTTCTTCATTATATCCGCTCTGATAAACAGTAAAGGAAGGGTGGCCAATCATGGATAGGTTTGTGTCATGGATTATATCCACTTGGGGAAAAGTCCTTGGGGATTCAGTTTTCCGGGGTTATGTGTAGTACGGAAGTACCTGGTGTCCTCTTCCTGCACTCCGTGCTGGCTGTGTATGAGCCACTTCTGCGTCTTGGAGCTGGCCAAACGCATATAGCTGCAGTAACATGACATGAGCCTGAGCAAATAATCCATCCCTCTTACCAACACCTCTTACCAGCCTGGAACTTGAATAAAAGCAACTTGGGAGATGCACTTGTAATTTCTAGTAATGGTCATCATTATCCTTAATGATATTTACAGTGTTTCAGGTACATTTTGATGGAAGCCCTGTACAGGTGTAATGTGGGATTGCATTTGCCTAAGAGCTGAGTTTTCTCCTCAAAACCCCCAGCTACTTCACCTAATATTTAAGCATCATCATATCCAAGCTGGGAACTTCTGCCTCAAACAGGTGGGGTCATATTGATCAGCTATAGCTCTTCTGAAAAGCAGTTTGTCTCCAGGTCATAGCACTATAGAGTAACGAAGATTGGAAGCGACATCTGGAGGTTGTCCACTCCAGCCCCTGCTCAGATCATGTCCAGTTAGATCAGGTTGCCTGAGGGCTACATCTAGTTTAGGCTCAAATATCTTCAAGGGCAGAGGGTCCACAAGCCCGGATGACGTGGTCCAATCTTTGTCCATCCTCACAGTGAAAGGATATTTCCCCATACTTGATCAGAATTTCTTGTGTTGCAGTTTGTGTTCACTGCCTCCCCTCTGGTCACTGAGCACCTCTGAGAAGAGTCTGGCTCCGTCTTGCCTGCATGTTAGATAGTCAGCCCTCGAACGGGAGCTGGGAGCCACAGCTCTCTCAGAGGCAGTTCTGCTGGTCTGCTCCTGCCTTGTCCTGTCCTGCAAGAGCCCAGCTGGAATGAGCAGAAGATGCTGGTGTGAGAGCTGTTTTTTGGGAGTTGGTACCATGACGGGGAAACTTGGCTGGGCAGAGAGCAGAAGTGCAAAAGGTCATGTTCAATCATGCAACCCTGCAGGTCAAAGAAATGCATGGTTCCTTGGATTTGTTTTACTTCTGTGTTCGTAATGAAATGCATGTGCTTTGCATATTTACATTACAAAACAGCTATTTGTGCTAGAAGATCATGGATGAGTGAGGAGAAAGGCAACTCCAAATGCTGACCTGGCTAAGTTACAGCTAGAGAACAAAGAAAAATACAAAATCCCAAGTGACATCTCGGGCTAATTTGGGTTTTATCCTGCTGCTGAATATGCATTTTTGCCATTTTATGAAGTAACATCTTAGACATGTCCCCAAAACTTGAATTTTTATTTAATTGCTTAAATGAAGTATCTACATCACATATTATTTAATTCCAAAATTTTCCTGTAAATGCCATGAAATTATTAAACTGTTCTTTTTAAAATATCGGCTTAAGGTAATATGAGGTTGTCACAGGTTATGGTTGGGCTGGCCACTAGATGAGTGATATATGCTCTCTCCGAAAGGGGGCGAGAAAGAGAATAAGGGAGAGAGACTTATGGATTGGAAAACTAAAACTGCTTTGATAAAACAACAATAATAACAACAATAACATGAAATATCTACAAATACATACAAATCCAGTACCAAACCCACCCCTCCCAGCAATTATGCCACTGTCACCTCTGATGCTGTGGGCAGACACTGGGGAAGTCTGAGACTGGGCTCAGCAGCAGACAGGAACTGGATGCAGGAGCTGGATTCTGGAACTGGATTCAGGGATGCACAGATTGGGATTGAAGGCGGAATGGACAGAGTCCTCCTCGGATGCCAGCCATTGAAGAAGGGAGCTTGACCCTTGTGATCCTAATATGATGTCTATGGGATGGAACACCTTGCTGGTCAGTGTAGGGTCACCTGTCCTGTCCGCTCCTCCCCACAGGTGCAGCCTCTACCTTACTGCACCCCCACCGTGGCACAGGATTGAGCAGTGACCTTGGTCCGCACAGGAGCAAGTCTAAGCCAGAGCCTTTCTGCACACCAGTCCCTGGCAGTGACTGTGAACATCAAGTGTTATCACTGCTGGGAGCAGACACTGTCTGCAAAAACACGCCGTTAACTTCAGAAAGTGCCGTTACTTAGCAGAGACCAAGCTGGAAAGTAAAATCTCTGAACAGAATGAGTTCTGTTCTGACTCAAACCAGGACCCAGGTAAAAACAATGCTAGAATATCAGCTATTCCATGCAGTGTTTTTCTCCATGGAGCTAAGTGTCTACAGTAATGACAATTAATGCAAATGTCTATATACTCGCAAATACATGTTTCAAGTACTGTGGAATCGATGTGAGGCATTTGCAGGCCTGAATGGTCCCAGGAACTGGTTTATCTTTTCCATTGTTTAAGGGTAATGGGTATTTAACAGTAGCAGGACAACAATAATGCTACCAACACAAGAGAAGAAAATAATTTGTTTCAGCTTCTCAGAGATGACTAGAAGTTGTGTTATGCATAATAAGTACTAGATACCCAGAGATCAGTTTTCCTAAAGTACATTGTGGCTTAAAGGACATGTAAAGCCATGTACCAAGGGTCTCCAGAGCACTTCAGCACCCAGTACCACTGAATGTTTCTGACATCTACCAGTGTGTTTGAGGGGAGATCTGTGTCTTCACCTTTTGACCTACTAGCATCTGTATTGGTGTCTTGCCCAGCGTTCAGTGAGGCACAAGAGAGTCAGAGTGGGAGTGTTGTGGTATCTTCTGCAAAGCAGCAATTCCCTGATCCCCTTTCCCACTGATTTCTGAGCTCGGCACCTCTCAGGAGTCTTCACTCATGATGAATCAAGATACTGTGATAAAGAAGGTGTCATGGCTCCTGGAGATGGACTGCCTCTCGCTGAGTTGTCACAGACATGCTTACCTCTAGTTTGGAACAAAAGAGTTAAGATTTGATACACTTTTCTTGAAATCTTGCCAAACCCTAATCTATCTAGACATCATCATTTAAATGCAGGCAGCAGAACAAGCTCAGATGTTCACTAAATTTAACATAAATCACAAGTGAAGGCCATGACTGTATTGAAACATGGGACACTGAACCAGACCTGCTGCCTGCTAACGTTTTCAATTACCCGACCTAAACCATGTGGGGCTTGTGAGCTGGAGCTGCAATGCAAAGCAGGAGTGCTGCTTGCTATATATGGTTTCACTTTGCTCTAGAGATCTCTCAGCATATGTCTGAGATGATCCTGAAGAAGGCAGTGCTGACACATTTTGTTTGTACTCTTTGTACTAAGGACAGGAAGAGAGAGGAGGCGTGGAACAAAGACATTAGGAAATCAGTTGTTCGTATATATATACATACATATAAGAGAATGCAGATTAAGTGGGCTCACAAGCTTGTGTTCTCAGGCACACAGGCATTTTGGACTTCAAAATACATTTCTTCTTGATCTCATGAAACTTAACCGCAGTGCAATTTTAATCTGTAAAACAGTTTTGCACAAGGTGTTTTGTGGGACACGGTGTCTGTGTGCTTACAAACCAAAAACCTCTTCTTGCAGAATCATCCTGAAAGTCTGGCCCCCGCGAGTGCTTCTGTGAAACTAGGTCTGAGATGCTGCACTAGTGTCTGCAGGGAGGAACATTGGGAAGAGGCTGCCAAATCAGGCTTGCAATTAAATTTGGTAGCATCCTAGTTTTATCCCTCAACGCATTTGCCTTTCACCCATTCACAGCAGGTGAAGGTAAGCACTCATTATTGAAAGCAATGCCATTAGTTGCCAAAGACTGGCTTCTGCATTGGCTGGGGATAAAACTTTGCTCCATTTGGATATAATTCCTGTCAGCAGCCTGCAGCATGCACAATCAATCCTCAGCTGCTATTTGGAAAGACTGAAATTTTGCAATAAGAAAGTAGTAGCAATAAGAAATAAGAAAGCTTTATAATCTCGCATCAATATTCTTACAATATTAACTTCACATGGATTCCACGAACCGTGTGTTATATTAAGATTTGTGTCCTCTGAAGTATACGTAACAGTTTGTGGATTTAAATAATAAATTAAAATACAGATGGCACCCACTCTGGACGAGCTGGATTATCTCATTGTAAGAGACTGCAATTGGAGCAGATAAAAGCAAAACCAGTCATATCTTATAATTTAAGTATAATTTAATCTCATATAAGTCTAGGGTTATTTTATCAGTATGTTCATATATAGCTGCATTAAATCTCTAGCTCCTACTTAAAGGCTCAAGAAAATGCATAGATGAAAAAAGCAGTATGCTGTATTTTCCAAACTAGGGGGATGAGAGAGAATTCCCCCTCTGTATCTGATATCCTCTCCTTGTTCTGGGTAACCAAAAAACCCCCCTCATTTTCCAAGTGTCTTCATGCGTTTGAGGAGCTTAGATCTTACAAATCTAGTAGGCAGCAGGAACATTGCTTAAAACATTTTCTTTACATTCGTCTTCAGAGAGAGCAAATAAATTCAACAAATATTTAGTCAATATTATTAATTGATTAAAAAATTAGAAAAGGACCAGTCTCTCCCTTCATCCCTCCTTCCCTTTGAATATGTGGATGAAGTTTCAAGCAGCATTTCTGAAAAATGTCAAAATTTGGATTTAACATAATTAAGGTCTGAGCCCAGCAGAGAGGTCAACAGTACGGTAAGTTCACACATCTTTGCAGAACCATGGCTTAATAAAGTAGTGCAATATCCCCCCAAGAAAAGCCTTGTTTCATGAAATAAAGTATTTTTAATAATTTTACTATCTATCTAAATACCATTCCTTTAATAATTGGATTAATATTCAGTGGAGAAAAATTGCTTAAGAAATGATAAAGAGGTGTGTTGATTCAGTGTGAGCTGCAGCTGAATCCCTCTGTCCACTGCTTGTAGAACAGCATGTTACAGCCTAGGTCAGAATAAACTGAAAAAAAACCACAGTTCACTAACAATATCAGACAATTTTAGGTAGGTAGGCTACATGGAGGCAGACAAGACAGGCAGCGTTTTGTACGCTGCTCATTTTGAGCATCTTTCTCCTTTCCTCCATTTCCTACTCTCAAAATGGATTCCTTGTATTAACAAGGTCAATATCTGTTAAAGACTGGGGTTTGGTTTTTTTTAAGGGACAGGGATTTCTGAGGATTAGGCATCTTTTAAACTCCCACGGCAGCAGGACTTGTTCCTGTCTCTTCAGTGCAGCTGATTCTCCCTTCACAGTTTGTTTTGCCTGTGTAATGCTGTTCACCTGGCTTTTCACTTGCAGCAGAATAAAGGCTCTGGTCAGCTGCCACATGCACCCCGAATTTGCCTGTAATAAGAAAACAAACTAATGCAAGACTGACTATGATTTTTCTTCAAGAGGAATGCTTTGGAGCAGAAAACTGCTCTACAGTCTATCTGCTAGATTGACATATTTCCGAACACATCACCTCTCTTCAGGATTAAAAAAAAAACCAAAACAACCCTCTGGGTCTTATTAGGAGCTTCCTTGCATTGATAACCAAGTTGGGCTAATTAATGGGAGAGATTGATTAGTGTGGTCAGGAGGAGGAGTTCTGGTCTGCAGTCTGTAATCTCCCTGACCACCTCTTTCCAGACAAGGATTTGTGCAGGAAAACAAATGTCTATTGAACTTAGTAACCTTGAGGTCTGTGGCAGATGCGAGAAGCAAGGGGAGTCACAGCAAAAGTATCTTTTCTTTTCTTTGATCTCTTCCACTAATGATTTCTTTCTACTGGAGCTATCTGAAGAGGAGCTGTAGAGCTTGGCAGGTAGGTTGACAGGCCATAATTAACAGAGAGCTAAGATGCAATTGTACTAACAAATTAAGTCTGGGACTGTTCACTGGCACTGAGACATAGCACTGGGAGCCGTCTGTGTCCATACAGCTAAACTCTCTTGTCTGCTTAAACAGGGTGGAGATATTCCCCAGCCATGCTAACTCCCAAACCCAACTGGGAAGCTTTTCCGGAGAGCGCTGGTTAGCCTGGAGACCCTGCTGGGGACTGTGCTAATAATTCAGCAATGTAATGAAGTGAATGCTCGAGATCACTCCCATTCACTTCTAAACTTTTCTATTTTGAAAACCGGTGTATCGCTTCCTTTACAGGAGCAAAGGGGTGTTCTTAGAAGAACTGTTTCCACTAGTATTTGGCACATGAGCCTGCAGACCTCGGTCTAGCTGAGGCAGATGAATCTAAATTGGAGAAAACATCTGCCAGGAAAGAGAATCCCACTCCAGCTGTGGAGTGGTTGAGGGAAAGCTCCTGCTCTCTGGAGAGTTACCAGGTAGTCCTTGCCAGGTATGATAGTCCCTTCTCCCTTCAGGCTGAACATCTCAAGGCCAGCCTTTTGCCATCTCACATGGTCACAGATGTCCTGGTGGAATACAGACTCCTTCCTCTGGGGACAAAGAGCATGCTCTGAGATATTGATCAAACAAAAGGCAGATCCAAAGCAAAGCCTGGTCAAATCATCTACAGAACAGCTTACAGCATGTGTATGCTGCCTGGCAGAGCGTGCTAGACAAGAAACAAGCACAATTCCTCCTGCAGCCATTGTGGGCTGCAGCAATACCACAGTAATTGCAGCCAAGTTACCACCCCTGTGGTAACTCTCACATTAAAACCACACTCAGATACTCTTTCCTCTGCTGACTAACTCTGTATGTCTCTTAACAATCTCATTGCTTGGTGAGTCTCAACAATTCAGGTCCCCTGAAGCTAAGGAGGGTTTATTTATAAACAAAGAAGCCTGTCCTTTCTGAGGGAAGAAGAGCAGACCCACAATAATAATGCTGTGCTGAAAGCAGGAAATCTGAGACTGAGTCCCCCCTGTTTAGGGGGAAGTCTCTTGGCTTTTGTTCCTCATCTGTAAATAGAGATTATTTCAGTTTTCTTATGCTGTGTGCTTATGTGCTTATGTTCTGTGCTTATGGCAGCGCGGCTTGCTCACAGTGCAAGCAGCTCCAGAGCCTCTACGGGGTGATCCTGTATCTGTGTGAGGACTCTAGGCACTCTGAGAACCATGAAAAGTATTAACCAGGTATATGCAGCTGTCTAGATGATGAGGATTTGGACATTTGCAATTCCTTTGAATAAGGATTGTATTTATGTTTCATTCCTTCAGTGTGCAAGGAACCTTCTCTGGCTTTAAGTAAGGAAGGGATTGATGCTAGACATTATCATATAACAAAATTGCTTGTAACTGCAGGAGACTGAACTCAAGTAAAATGACAGGGAAGCCACGTGTAGTCCAGCAGGGCTGTGATTTGGCCACGTGTTTGTGTTTGTATATAGAATTTAATCACTTGTCTATGGCTATGCAGCACAGAAATCTTAGAGAAATTCAGTATTTGTATCACCTTGGAAAGGGGATGCTAGCTCTAAATGTGTGCTGTGAACATGCAGCATGCCTTCCCACTGCAGAGAGTGTGAAAGGGCTGGGGCTGCTGCTGGTGTAACAGCGGTTTCTTTGATTTCACTCTCAATATCCTTTGTGCTAGGTGGGAATGCCACATAGGCAGCTGATGTCTGTCAGTAGCTGGCTTGGGGACTGAGACTGGTGAGTAAAGGTAGATGAAAGAGTAATTAGATTCTAATTAGTAGCTGTTAAGGCATCTGGTTTCCCTAGCTTGGTTTCCCTTGCAGTATTTTGCAGTCTTCCTGGGTGACAACCAACAAAGATATTTAATAAGTGCTGTATGTTTCAGACGACATGAAGCTTCACTCTTCCACTTTTTATTAACTTTTTGCAAACCAAAGTATTTGGAGTTTTGCTTGTTGGAGCACATAATAAGTAATGTCAGCCGTATGTAAAGAAGAACACACATACACTGATAGCACCAGCACCTCTCACATTGTGGTATTGTCTTAAATAGCCACAGGAATATGAAGGGAAAATTTAAACAGCTGCCCCAGCCTCCCTGATTTTCTGGAATCAAAGCTTATGATGCTTTCTCAGAGGCATGAGACGTATTTATTACGATCTGCAGGCCGTGTCCTCTATTATCTCTCCAGCCCTTTTCTGACCTTTCTATATGTGTCATGGTAGTATCTGACTGTCCAGCCTGAGCTAGTGACACCTGCAAGATACTGAGTGGTTTCAGCTATCTCTAGACTCAATGGAGAGTGAGGCAATGGTTTTGGGAGGTCAGGTCCACCGTTACAGGATTACCTGGACATGTGTGTGGAGTTACATTGCAAACTCCAGTGTCTGAAAGGGGATGTGTTTGTGCTCATATGTGAGAAATCTCTTATATAGAACATGTACCCTTCATAAAGCTGTGAATATTTTTGTTTTCCAAATGTCCGAAACTGCTTGAGGTTCCCGCATCTTCCAGTGCCCTTCCAGTACTGATTGACAGGGTACCTGAAACCCTCAGGATTATCAGTCTATCAGTCAAACACCTTTTCTGACAGCAAGTTAGGGACCTTAGGTTAGTACCAGTTAAACCAAGTCTGTGCGAAGAAGAGATATGCCTAACCTTTATGCTGGTTTTGGGCAGTAGAAGGCATGCTCTAGTATCTGAGTTGTCACGTTGAAGTTGGTTTTGCTCATGTGTATATATATGCCTTCCATCAGTGTTCACTGCAATGACTCTCAAAACACTTACTGTGGTTGAGCTCACCTAACGCTAAATGTCTGGTTGTTTTGGTGCCCAGCAAAGTCAGTGGAAATTAAAGTACAATTCATCTGATCATATAAAAGATGTCCGCTTCATGATGAAATGAAGCAGTCCCTGAATTGTTCTTCCTGTTCCTGCCCAGCTCCCTGCGCTCTGCAGGACTATGGAAAGATCCCGTGGTGACTTGGCTGAGATGTATCTAGGCATAACCCACACCTAATGCAGTGAATCCCACCCTTTGCTGTCTGCAGTTTCAAGATCTGGAGAGCGAACTCTTCAATCAACATAAAAAACATGAGATCGTATTTCTGGGCTCACCTGATGACAGCACAGGGTAAATGTACCACTAGAAGAAGAACCAATCCTGTTTTCCCTTTAATCTGACTGATCCAACCTAATTTCTACCTATGTTCCCCAACCCTCTCTTTTTTGTTAATAGCCTTCAGTGAGCCAAAAGAAAATATTGGGCTCTGCTGTCGTCACAAGCAGGAACTCTTTAATGTTCTGAGTAAAAGCATTGTGCTATTTATGTTTCGCCAGTCTCCGAACAGGCCTGTTTCCCTAACATAGCAAGCTGTCCTGAACTTTTCTAATGCAGATATACTGCTGCCTTGGCAATCAGCTCTTTTGTGTACTCAGAGTTCCCGTTCACTCAGGGATAGAAATTGCCAGAGAGTTAAGCACTCATGGAACAAAAGCTCTCAGATATAATGAGGAGTGTAGCAACAGTAACATAATTATTTTTAAAAAATTCTATTTTTTTCTAAGCACTTTCAAGAGGATTATAATGCTTTTCTTCCATGTAAGTACTAAATTTCTTTTCTGATCATTAGGATACATTTTATTTCCCCCCTCTAGTTCCAACAATACAGTCTTAGTCTGTTGCCTTTTACCTGTGCTTACAAAATAAATATTGTAGGTAAATGTATGGTTTGCAAGCAAGTTGCAAGAGAAAACACTGTTTGCAGGAGAAAACACTTTGTAGAGTCTCTCAGGACTTGGACAGCTTATCAGTTCATATGCTGCTGTTGTTTATCAACTGCTTCTAAAGCTCTGCAGGACACATTCCTGAAATAATTTTAGCTTCAGATACCTACAACCTGGGATATTTGGCTGTGTCATCGTTCATAAAATAAACATGTCTAGGAATGTTCTCCAGCACTAAGACCAACTGGCACAGAATAGCCCACGTCCAACTGCTAAACTAGTTTAGCCTCCAAAAAAAGATGACTGCATCCAAGTTGCCTGCAGGGAGTAACCATGATGGGAGCTGACTCCCGACATGTGCCCGTAGGTTGTTAGTGAAGGTACTAGCTGGTTCAGGTCAAAATAATGTTAAATGTACAGAAAATTGAGTTCTAGTGCCTAGGAGTTTTTCTTGCTGCTGTTTAGTATTTACCAGTAGACATATAACTTTTATTACTGTCAGTGTCGTTGTTTTCTTCTCAAAATCCAGCCCTTTTTCTGTCCACTAGCAAGGTGCTATGGAATCTAAACTCACAATATGTGTTCACTTCCAGACCTAGGTTTGTCCTGGATTTTTAATATATATATATTTTTTAATATTAACCGTAGTTTAGATACTGTTTTGGATATTATGAGAGTCTTTCCAGTGAAGTCAACAATATTTCTGGCTTTGGTTTTTGTTGTTGTGGGGTTTTTTTGTTGTTTTATTTTAAGATCACTTTTAGCACTTTTGATTCAAAGTGATGTAGGTTAAATCTGTATCAAGTCTGTTCATTATCGTATGTTTACATATGACTTACGTGTTTATTACTTTTAAAAGCATGAGATAACTTTCACTGTGGCTTAAACCAATGTATCAGATCTTAATTTTGAGATCATGAGGCTTACTCCCTCAAAAATCTTAACCATGAGGGTTTTTACACACTGAAGAAATCCAATACCCTACTCTGGACATTTCACATTTTCTTCATGTCAGTGATTGAACTTTTTCTCGAGTTTAGTCTTTAGGCTTGTGACTTTGGTATTTTACTTCAGGATACAACTTTGTAATTGCTTTTTCCTGCCCTGAATCTCTCTGTTCAGCTGTCGTGAGGCTCCAGCAAGTACAATTGCACTGTTTGCATTCTCCAGTCAGCATATCAGCAAGGCTATTACAGTGCTTTCAGGATAAATGTCAAAGATTGTCTGGCAAGGAGCAATGAAACAAAGTACTGCGTCTGTCTCTGGGTGGTTTTAAAGTAAAAATATCTGTGCGTACTTTTCAGTAGAGATATGCCAAATTCTTGGGAGAAGGGATAGGTTTTTTAAAATAAATGCACCTGGAGATCAAAACAGGTGTTTCCATCTTGCTGGTATTAATTTATGAAGTTTTGAAACCAAAATGCTAATTAAGAAAATAACTGGTCCCTCAGTAGATTTTCTTGTTTTATATACAAAGTAGTAGAGCCCAAGGCTCAGATCTAGTTTCTACATCTGACTCAGGAGTACTGTGACTCAGGAGCTGGAATACCTGTAAGGGCACAGAATGGAATATCTTTGCTTAAGCAGTATGAGGAAGAAAGAGCTCAGGCATTACTGCAACATGAGTATTTGTCATGGTTTAATGTCAGTTGGCAGTCAAGTCCCATCCAGGCACTCACTCTCCCTGCAGTGGGATGGGGGAGTATATCATAAGAGTGAAAAAACTCGTGGGTTGAGATAAAGACAGTTTAATAGGCAAAGCAAAAGCTGTGCACACAAGCAAAGCAAAACAAGGAATTAATTCACCACTCCCCATCAGCAAGCAGGTGTTCAGCCATCTCCAGGACAGCAGAGCTCCGTCCCACGTAACAGTTACTTGGGGAAGACAAATGCCATAACTCCGAATGTCCCCCTTAATTCTCTTTCTCCCAGCTTTTATTGCTGAACATATCGTATGTGGTATGGGATATAGTTTTGGCTGGTTGGGATCAGCTGTCCCATCTGTCCAGAGGACACCTCTCCCAACCTCTTGCCCACCCCCAGCCTGCTAGCTGGCGGAGTCAGTGTGAGAAGCAGAAAAACCCTTCATGCTGTGTAAGCAGTGCTCAGCAGTAGCTAAAACATCAACACACTGTCAACACTGTTTTTACCACAAATACAAAACATTGCCCCGTGCAAGCTGCTGCGAAGAAAATTAACTCCATCCCAGACAAAACCAGTACAACCTTTCATAATATTCTGCATAGGTAAAAGTTTGAATGCTCATCATGTATTTTCTACATTCATGACAATGCAGGGACAAAAGAAATCACAAAGATAGTTTGAAGCCTACAGATCAAAGCAATCTAGAGTTACACAGTTTTCTCAATGCCACAATGTAATGGTCATCATCTAGGGGACAAATAAGAATGGGGAATATGACAGCTTCTTTCATTACCTCTTAGAATAACCCTTTGGAAGTCTAAATCAAGAAGGCGCAAGAGAAAAACATGATAGATTTAAGCAGGCCGAATTAGGAGGCTCAATGACAAATACATTGTTATCTATATAAGTCAGGCAAGTTAAGAGAAAAAATTATTCATATATAGACAGTGGTTTGACTTTTGAAGTGAGATCTAAGTGGAAACACGAAAACTACTTTTTTCAAGTAGTTATTCAGAGTTCCACTGTTTCTGTTAAACGCTGAATCTATAGTTGATACATTTTTGCCTGGACATTTTCAGAGTAGTGATTTTCAGTCTTTCATTTTTCAGATTGAAAATTTTTGGACATCCATGTAGTGAATTTAAACATAAATTACCTTCTCTTAATTAAAGGTGGTGCATCCTTCAAGATAGTTCTTAGATGTCGAAGCGTGAAACACGTTGTTCCAGTTTATTGCCTCATGGCACTTCTGGAGTCGGGATGTTAGTACAGATGTATTTTTATCTGAACTGTGCAACTTGTACGAGCAGTCTCAAAAGTAAGAGAACGATTCAGGTGTGTTATAGATTTTCCTCACAGTTTGTGGTATGTTGGTCAATTTAGGTCACCCAGAGAGACAGGGGGCTTGATAGCTTCTTTTCTCATCTTCTGGAATAAGGGGTCTTTGAGGAATCTGAAAGAGAAGTATGAGTTAAGAATATTTTTAAAGTACTTCAGCTTTTACTCAGGAGAGCAAAAGTCTTTTCTTTCTTGAACTCCAGTGGGTGCTGACTTCGAGCTGCATTGAACTTGGTTTTGTCCCATCTCTGTATCAAAGCCTGAGAGAAGAGTAAGGTGAGCGCTGGGCAAGATAGATATCCTATTTTGCAATTTCATCATACACAGAACTAAATTAAGTAATCAGTGGGACAAGGAACCTGACCTTAAACATATTGCAAGTGTTTTTCAGGATCAGAACCTAATACAGATTTGTGGAATGCATCATTTGATTGAAGAGTGGAAAACAACAGACAAAAAAAAAAGATTATCTTCCTCTTAAGACTCCGCATTTGTGCAAATACTTATGTAGCTGCATTCTCTTTCCTGCTATAAGAGTAAATATGAGCAGTGTTACACTTTAAACCAATCACTGATATCTTCCCTGACAGAAAAACTGCATATTTGAGAACATTTTGTGCTGCACTTTTATTTTATTCTGTAGGCCTAAAATGAGCAGAGAATTAGAACAGATAGGAAGCTACCAATAAGAATTATTCTGTCTTTTTGTCATTTCCTCTGTAGTTGCCATTGTTTCAGAACTTCAGTGTGTATTTATTGTTTCCAGAAAGAGACGGTACATTAAATTTATCAGTGTGAAGGTTTTGTAAGCACGATTTCAAGGTTTGCTTTCAAGCTAGTTTCACCGTCTAGTGAGCTGGAGAAGAGCATTCACAGTGCATGGTGCTTAACAGTGGTGATAGAGAAATGCACTGAAGCAATACCGGGCTGACATTTCTATGAAATGTATTCCTATACATTTTTCCAGGTCAAGTTACCTGCTCTCACCTCAAAGAAATAAGGAAAAAAGGGAGCTGTATAGTGACAAACGTGTCTCCTCACCTTGGCAATCAAGCTCTTTCAGTGATCAACAAAAACGAGAAGCTGACTGTCTAAGCCGTCCATATTGGATCATACAAATTGTCAGTACTTAGCACAATAATGTTACAGCTGGGGTGTAAAATTGGACTAAATATTGTTTTGCTCAATTTTGCTACATTCGTTCTGATCCACCTGATGGAACATTCTACAACAAGTTAAATCTCACCTGGAATGAAACCTTCAGCTTAGTTTAAGACATCTCTAATTCTGTTCTCATGTGTTGCATGAACATCTAAAGCAGAGAAAATCAGAAGTTCACCTCAAAAGCAGTTCTTGTGCAGAAAGAGCTCAGACAGTTTGAAATTCTGGAGTATCTGGGAAATAGGTTAGATGACTTCTTAAGTTGTTTCTTCCATATTACTTTCCAACTTTCTACTAATGAATAATAATTTCTTCAAGACTGAAATTATTTTTGAGCAAATAATTTTTGCAAAATTTTTTTTGCAATAATTTTTGCAAATAATTTCTGCAAAAAGTCTTGTCTTTTTTTTCTCACACAATTCTATTATTTTGTTTTTAAAATTTGCTCCTAAGAACTGTTGTCTGACTTTATTTTTTTCCCCAAAGAGTCCTATCTGCCTTCTTTGTCAGGTTTTTCTCCTGTTCCCACAATGCAATTCATTTTGCATTGCCCATAGCATTGCTGGCTGTGTAAATGCTGTGACGTTTTTGCTGGCTTCCTGGAGAGTAGCTAGTAGGAGAATGGAAAAATGCAGACTTCAGAAGATAAGTTTGTGCAGGTATTTCTAAGAGCTTATCTTCATATTCTTCCTAACAAAATAAATTAATTTTTGGGAAAAAAAATTTACCCACATATACCATTAGAAAGGAACTGGCTGACTCTGAGGAAGAATATTAACGTCTTTGCTCAGCTGCTGGAGTTTAGCTACTGTTGTTACACAAGTGCACATTTACAAGTGCATTTTGATGAGGTAGGACCAGGAGATTTGTAGAGGAAATTGAGGGAACAGAATCAAATTCTTAATGTTTCAGTGAATATGTTTTGCTTTTCCTCTCTTTAACCATCCATGAGTCATATTTCAGAACAGTTACAACAAGGTTTATCTATTTCACCAGTTTCTGTCCTTGAGTTCTTTCTATGGCCAGTAAACTCCTTGGATAAGATTTTCTTCACCACATCTTTAGGCTTTAAATAAACAGTAAACAAACAAACAAAAACACCCCAAAGCATACAGGTACTCCAGAAACCTTGATTCCAGCTCTGAAGGAACAGGGGGTGAGAAGGAGGCGTTTCCCCTAATGTAAACACCACAGAGCGCAGCTTTATAGCTTATCTTCCCTTGTGTCTATGGAAGACAGGTCACACCAGCACACCTAGCAGTGCTGTCTGCCTTCTGGGTTACTTGTGATGTCTAATTGTAAGTAATTTAACACCCTGCCTGTGAGAACCGAAATAGCAGCAGCTGTTCTAACTATTTCACATGAACACAGTGTGATCAAAAGTTCTATTCATCATCCCTGAACTAGTCTGGGGCATGCCAAGATTACAGTTTTGAATATTCTTTCCATATATGTAGTTATGAATACTGGTGGATGTGAGTGGAAATACTACATCTGGAGACATATATTTGGAAGCAAGGCAGATTAGGTTGGTTTGGTACAGACATTAGGTCCATCTAATGAATCAAGCAAATGCAGGATGATGATATTACAAGGGTTTGCTATTACGAGGGCCTCGTTTCATTCCCATAAAAGGCCAGTGTCCCCTCAGAATGACTTGGTGTTACCTCAGACATGAAGATGCTAATGAAGGTAAAATACTGTAGACTTCTCTACAAAGTGAACCGCTGGCAGAGACATATGTGCTTCTATGGATTTGATTTTGGCTCCTCTGCTGTATTACATTCTGTAAAGTTTTGCTCTCTATTAATGGCAGGAGAAAACCAGCTTCCTAGACTAGATACCTATCTGACTCACCTGAACTTGGGCAGTGGTGTAGTTCCCTCTCACTTGTATAGTCGTTACCTATCAACCTGGCAAAAAGACTGTAGAGCTCTTGGCACCACTGTGATTTTGCGGCAGTTTAACTACGTGCACTAATTATCCTGCTGTCAAAATGAAAGTCAACCCCTTTCCACGCTGAAGGCAAAATTTTAAGGTCTAGTGCAAAACAGCTCCAGGGAAGGAAGCCAGAAAGTACTTATCATCTGGGCAACATGTCCTGATCATCACCTCTCAGACAGGCACAGACACTGTTGCTAATGATATTCACCAAATATTTGTGTAGCTTATCACGGAACCATTAGTGCTGAAACTGGCTCTCTTCCACAAAGGACAAAGCAAGAGATGTGTTCAAAACCCACACAGACACCTGTGGGCTTGCTCTGTGCTGGTGTGAAAAGCACTCCAGGAACACCCTGAGTCAGGGAAGCTCCAGGTGACAGCATCAGTGTCATTTAATTATCAGAGCTGCTGCCATTAGCGACTATATTCAGAAGTAAAATAGATCACTGTAAATCACAGAGACACCATAACATTATTTCCCAAATTGCTGGCCATGTTTCTGTTCACTGATTGCATTCAGGTTACAGAAATTCCACTTGCAGCGGTCACTAGATAGGATCTTTGCATCTTGATACTGCTGTGTAACTTAGTCAATCCCTGTAAATGACTGCTGTGACTGTCTCTTAGCTGAGTGACTTGACAATGAAAATAGAAAACCCCAAACCCCATTAGCACAACAAAGGAGAATGCACAGTAAATGCTGAGTTATACAACTGAGCTTGTGTATGCATGTTGTAATTCTGATAAATTATACTTATGTCAAATACTATAACAGAAATAATCCCAGAGACAAGAGAAGCAAGGCTTGCAGTAAATCTTGAAGAATGGCTGGGAAATGGTGCTTTCAAAAAAATCAGTAATTTCCCTGTATTTTCTTAATAATCATGAGAGTTTTCATACTTTATCTGTGTTACACTCTAGGTACCAGAGATAAAACAGAGGTAAAGGTTAGCAAGATGCTGGTGCTGCAGCAGACCACAGTCCTCTTTGGTATTCCTCCATGGCGATGCTCTCTGAACTGCCATGCATATTCTGCACAGCATATTTAGTGTGGGATGTAGTGGGCTTATTCAGTGGTTTTGCTTTTGAATTAATTGTATGTGAGTATGTTATCCCATCTTACAGGCAAAAAGTATGTTGTATGAGTAAATCAGAAGTGTTGGATTCTATCTTCTTGCAGGTATGTAAAAGTATGTGCAATGATAGGCCAGCTTTACCATGTAGGGTACCTGACCTGTATAAACTGATGACTTCAGCAGTATTTTATTGTTTGACCATGGTTTGTGGGCTGCAAAGGGAACTCTCTGTTCACTTTAAATTGCTTTTCTTTCAGTGAACTTGAATAAAAAGTCTTGTATCTGAGTATTCCTTCAAATGTGCATGCTCTTTTCTTCTTGAGCACAGAGACAATTTCAAGCATTCATAGTCATAGTCACCAAGAAGACTTCTGCATTTACATTTTGTGGACATCTGGCACAACTATCTTTGATTCTCAAGAATTCAAACTCTGCAAGCGTTGCCTTCCCTCTCTGCTTTCCAACCCACTAAATCTCAAATGTGAGTTGTACTCTAAGGAATAAAAAAATGACTAATGCAGAAAGTGTGAAGTGCTGTGGGATTAACCCTTCTAACCCCAAAAGGTGCATTCAGAATTTGTGGAGAGTTTTAATTCTCAGCAAAGTTCATTCACATGTTGTCCCTGGCTCTGCTCGACATGCTACAATGACAAAGACAGGTAGTTAAAGCATTGGCTTCTGGCTGCAAGCCCCTGGCGCTCAGGAGCATGGTTCAACCTGCCCAGAGTCATAGCCTGGTTGTGGAGCAGCAGCTAAAAGCCAAAGCAATCAAATAAAATTTCTTCCTGGTGTTCACACTTCTGACAGCTGAGACAAAAATAGACATAATAGAGCTGTACTGACCAAGTGATTAATCTGATGACTTGACAGGTCTTTTCCAACTGTTACTTCAATAAAGCTAAGATACCTTTGTTTGCTTGCTTGTTCCTCTAAGGGTAAAAAAGTTTCCTACCAGCTAATTTGAGGAAAAAATTGCCATAAACAGAGGAATTAGTTAACAAATAGTAATACTAGTCCACAACAAAAGAGAGTCATTGACCAGGCTGCCCAAATGAATGTTTCCTGGTTTAGCGAACCACTGAACGTGAATTGAACTAGCAGTGTGAATCACTGTGAGGGCTGAAACAACAAAGTGTAGCAGCCAGCATGCATCGGTCTCATGCAAGGGTGCCCACAAATCGATATTTAAATCTGCTACCAGAAACAAAGAAATTAAACTTCCTATTAACGTAGAGAGGGGAAAAGTACCACAGCAGAAAATCAAATAAGACTTGGACAGTAGGTCAGATAGTGGGGGTACATTTGTTCAGTCAGTTGCAGAGAAACAGAGAATGATGCCAGTATTGAAAAGTTTGGTAATTTCATACACAACGGTCACAGTAATGCTTTTTGTTCCTTGGTCAGCTTAATAGGAAGTGTTAATGATTTGCTATAGAACTAAGACAGCTGTGTGTGGGGGGTTATTTTTCTCAGGTGAATTTAAACTATGGGGGAAATTTAAGTTGATTTAAATAAAGTTTATGTATATTATCTCACAAAGTGGCGTATCTCTGGAGAAAAGGATAAATTGCAACAAAGATAACCTGTCACCTTGGAAAAGCAACAAATGTTAACGTGTATTCCAGAACAGCACTAACTGCATGTGAAATAGTAGCTTCACATCTCAGCTTGGATTCTGAATTCTCAGGTGTCTTTTTGTCTGTGTTATCATTCAGGATGAAAATCCAAATACCTGGATGTTTTTAATTTAGCTGAAATTTGGCAGTATTTTTGGAGTCTCTGCATAAGGATATGTTGGTGTAGACAGAACAAAAGATGTTCATGGTGCTTCTAGGATCTCTGAGAGGGCTTGGATGATAGGGATCAAAGCAGCTGACTTTGGGCTGGGAGCAGTCATGGATCTGAGGCTGGGTTCCTGATATATATTTGAAAATCTGCAGCAAAATGGAACCAAAGTTTCCCTTCAAACTACTTTCTCAATCTTCAATCGTGCCTATGAAGAATTCTTTTCCAATCCAGTTGTTTTGCAAACATCAAGAGGAATGTCAAGGCTGTAAACATTTTTATTGGAATGGATTAATGCTTTCCAAAGTTTCCAGACTAATTTGGTTTTTTGGTTTGTTTTTTATTTTTAAAGTTTATTGTAAGACAGTTCTGTTTCCCATGTTAATGCCGTTCACCCCATTACCCACACCAGTTACGCTATGATTGTGAAACACATTGGCATGCTGGGAACCATGAAGCATATTTAACTATCCCAGCCCCTCGACTACTGAACACCATGGAGATACAAATCTACATCATTCTGAACACTTTGGAGCATCCTTGGAGTCATGAAGTTAGAAATGATCTTGGTCAGTTATAGTGCCCTGCTGCAGTTCAGAAATTAAGCTCTGAAGGCAAGTATTAAGGTGGGGTCAGCTTTTACTGATGCAGAGGATTAGCTGCTCTTGCTTTGGAGATTTGACAGAAAACATTGCTTCTGGATGGTTGCACTGTATTTTTAGGTGTGTATATTCTTAGAAAAGGCCCTTCCGCTGAAAGTCAGTTACCTTTAGCCAAAAGTGTTTTCTGACTCAGTAGCTGTGAACTTCTCAATACACTTGTTTCCTTCTGCTAGCTCAGATAATATTCTTCCTCAGGTTTAAGTAACTGTTAAACACCTATGAATTGATCTTTTCCAGCCAAATCAATGAAAGGCATTATTGTGTGTGACGAAGAACAACAAGAAGTTTGCAAATGTTGGTGTTTGCCTCTGTGATGCTTCTCTGTATCTTCTGATGCATTCATTTAGATACTGCGTGAGGATGGCCTGAGACTGGTGGTGAAGCTGAAACTTCAACCATGGTTCTCCAGGACCTCTTTGAGGAGGATTTCAACTCCTTCCATTCCTTCACTGAATGCATTTTAAACATTTCCTGAATCCACTGCCCCCTCACTTGAGCAGTAATACACTATGGTCAAGAGTGCTAAATGCTCTCAGAGAAGGCCAGGGTTGAGGGTGGATATTCTCAGTCCCGAACACTGGCCCAAGCTCAATATATTTGTGAGTGGCTTTCATTGACAGGATCTATTTGGGATCTGTTTGAGGACAAGTTTAGCACAATGTGTCTAGATGTGTGTTTTTTTCTCTTGTTTTGGTTGTACAGTAGGAAGTTTTGGAGAGGATGAGGGAATTCTGCTGAATGAGTTAGGGCTGTTACTCCAAGGCCACCTAATAAAAAGTGAGGTGTGTTCAGCTTGTTTAGGGCTAGCCCCTCTGTAGCAGATACATCCTGAAGGAAGTTTGTTCAGTCATCTCAACGCAGAGCCAAAGACCGGGCTAAAAGATAAACTGTGTGGTCCAATGGCTTGTTCTTATGACCCCCTTGCACAGTGTGTGCAAGAACCTTGTTTAAGTGTCAGACACCTTGTGAAGTATAGGACTGGAAGTATGGCTTGAAATGAGCTGTTCTTTGGCTTGTAAAAGGGTTTCACATCAATTCATGAATGTTACATCACATGCTAAAAAGTGTAAAGGCCCACTCAGCTTGCAAGGTTTATTTCCAGACTTCTAGAGGAAATCTCATACCTCCCACTTTGCACAAGCAAACAGATATTTGCAGGTGGGTGTTCTGCAGTATCATTACATTTTTTTTTTTTACACATGGATGCACATCAGAAAGTCTACATGTGAATGCTTAAGGGAGGCTTTGGGATAATATTAGTTTTAAAGGTCAAAAAAGGAAAGGACACATGATGCGCACTCCAACAGCGAGGCACTGCACAGTGTAAGGGTCTCCGCTTGAGGCAATGAGAGGGCCATTCTGCCAAATGCAAAGCATCTGATCCAGAATTGCTGAAAATAGAAATGTACCCATGAAATGCCTCCAAATAAAGGGTGACACTACGCATTTTATTAATTAATTGGTAATATACCAAAGCAGAACACAGAGGAGAGATAAACAGCACATAGGGTTGCAGAGATTTTTCAGACAGTACAAAATAATTCCTGAAAGTAAGAACAGGGAAGCACTAAATAGATTTTTGATACACGTTCAAACCCCCAGATCTATAACAGACAGAACAACGTATACACAGCTTAACTATTGCCTAATTGCCACACAATAGAGTCATTTAGAAACTGTCATTTAAAGAACATTGTGGTCCGGAAACTAGAACAAACTAACTTTGAGAAACATCTGTGAAGTTATGTGAGAAGATTCTGACTCTGCATGCTCAAGAAGAGGGTTCAACTAAAGAACATTCAAAAGCGACCCCTAAAGACCACTGAAGACCCTCAAAGAAGACGCCAACCAACAAATTGCACACACGTTATGAATATGTGCATATTATAATAAGTTCTGGGAAACGATATGAGTACGCATGGTCTTTCTGAGAAGTGTAATGCATATGTATACAGATACACTATACACACAATGGCTATTCTGAATGGAGGTGGGCATGATCTGAGGCACAGCGTCTCCGTGCCCCGGCACTGCAATAAAGAATGCTTGCTTTGTAAAACTCAAAACCCAAGTCTTGGAGAGTTTCTACAATTACCAACTTTTACACTATCAAAAGTAAGAACAGGGAAGCACTAAATAGATTTTCAGCGATAACGCATAGTCCGCAGTGAGGTTCTTTTGAGAACAAGTTTCACAAACAACTGGTAGGGTGGCTGTCTT
>NW_010428362.1:35586-47509 GCF_000710305.1 Buceros rhinoceros silvestris | reverse complement strand
TCCTGCTTTCAGCAGTGGAGGAAGCTAGTCTAGATGACCTCTTGAGATGTCTACCGCTCCTATTGTTCAGACCTGTAGGAGTTCTCTCATTACCACCCACCTTGTTATCAGCACTATAATCAAGTCATGACTCAAATTTATTGGTGTAGCTAATGCCTGTGAACAA
This sequence comes from Buceros rhinoceros silvestris, assembly GCF_000710305.1. Lineage (NCBI taxonomy): Eukaryota > Metazoa > Chordata > Aves > Bucerotiformes > Bucerotidae > Buceros > Buceros rhinoceros. The sequence goes on along the minus strand of NW_010428362.1, from coordinate 47,343 downwards.
AGCTGGCTGGTTGTGTAACAGCCGCTGAGTCATTTTTGTTTAGCACTGAATCTTCACCTAAATTGACCCAAATACACTGCCGTAGAGAGGAAGCGGTCACTCACCTGCTCTGGGCTTGCCCTGTAAGCAGCACAAGTCTGTGGAGCAGATCGGATATGGGTGCCGAGTTGCTTTTTTTCCTCTGACCCATAAAAACCCTCTTAGGTCCTTTGCCTTGTATCAGGTTATTCTATGCTGTGACACGTGACAAACACAGAAAGCTTATCATTATTTATTTGGATATTGCTTAAATCTAATAGCCTGAGATAGGAGAGAGCCCTTCTGTGCTGCAAGGCAGTGGAAACACTCATCACAGATGAGAGCTCCTGTTGCAAATGGGTGTCAGGATGTAGGGAGGAAATCCGCAGTGTCTAAATGCAATAATCTGTGGCAGGAAGCAATGCTGAGTTAATTAAACAGGTTTGGTATTATTCCAAGATTAGGAGGCTTAGGTATCTCTGCTGCCACAAATTAAACAAGAAGATTAAACTAACTGCCAGGTCCTGTTATCCTGGACCCAGTATAGTCCTTAGTACAGGCATTGGTTTTGACCAGTGCACAAATTTAGATTTGCCTGAAGTAAAACTTAAGCAGATAAAATGGTTGAGGTAAAATGCTTTTGAAGAGTGAATTGTTAGCCCTTGCAGAGGAGATGTGCAGCTAGTACCTTTGTAAACCCATTGGACTTCTGCCCTGAAGACCAATTTTCATCAGCTGCTTGAGCAGAGACTACTCTGCTACACCATGTGCACAGCAGAAGAAGAGCATTCTGCAAAACTGTGGAAGTTACTTCCACTGCAATCAACAGGACTATGTATGTGAGTAACTGTTTGCAGGATGAGGTCTTTGGTGTCAGAGTAGAGACACCAAAATCCATCAGTTTGTCAAAGAGGTGGGGGGGGCTAGATGCACTAGTTGGCGCTGACAAGTCTGTTCTGAGCTGGCAGCCTTTAATCTGATTTCTGATCTTGAGAGGAAATACGGTAGAAGATTAAACGAAGAAAGGGAACTGCTTTTGGTGAGAGGACTTTTAGAGAGCTTGTCAGTGACTGGATGCCGTTGGAAGGACCTAAACAGGTGCAATGTTAGGATGGCAACAGATATAAAACATTTTATCAGCCCAGGTAGTTGATACTGAGTTTTGCTCTGCTCTGGAGGCAGCACAGCCTCCCATTTCTGAGTTATTTTACTGGATATGGTTATACACGGATAGTTAACAGTTACAACCTGCCTCACCTGGAGCACGGATATTTCAGGATCCTTGTGGAGATTTTAAGCAACTTTTTAGTGAGTGTTTTGCTTCATCTGTAACAGCTGACTAGGGAGTTTCAGTGATTTATTTTCAATTACACCTTCTGAGTTTGAGGTTTATGAAATTTGTGAATGCTTTCTTCTTGGGGGTCCTGAGCTACTTCAGCCATTTCTATTTTCTAGAACTTGGTTACAGTGATATACTCAATGGCTCAGGAGTACAGATCAGCGCTGTGTGAATTCCATTCCATGTTGGCCAGCTGGCAATGTATTTTCTCTCCCGTCCCTGCATTTACACAGCAAACTGGCATCTGTCAGCAAAGGGGAGTTAGGAGCAAAGGAGCAAGATGCAGATCCAGCATAGGCTGGAGCTAAAGAAGTGAATGAGAAGAGAGGCTGCTCCCCCTCAATTATGTGATCTGAAACGGTTTTGATCAGCGTTTCAGCCTCGAGGCTGGAATGGAAGATGAGGGGTTACTTCAAATGGACGAGGTCCTGCGGCTGCTCAATAGTACAAAAGAAAAAAAATGTCTGTGCTTACTGGGATTTAAGTGTATGGGCTTGGGGATCTACCTGTGAAAGAGGAGGGAGAGTTCAATGAGTGCTCACATATTGCTCTGTTACAGAGCTGGGAGATGGCTGGGTGTGTCCCCAGACATTGAAAGAGATTTTTGTTTCTGTAGCCTAAACAGAACAAAAGGCAGCTTTCCCTCCTTTTCCCATCTTGTGCTGCATGGAATCTGCTAAACCTGGATAACCTAATGCAGCACACCTAATTAATACAGCAGGTTCACTGTAGCAATGTGGTGTAAGATGAGTGATTTTCTACACAGTCTGCAATTTAACGAGACTGAGACAAAGGAGGAAAGCCCAAGACTGAAATTACACATTTTTCTTCAAGTAAAGTGTTAATGTTACCAACGTTATCAAGTTAGATACTGTTTCCCCAACTGTTCTGTATTATAGAGCAATGGCTGTGAAGTAAAAGCAGCAATACCAATCATTGCATGACAATTATATATCTGCATTAATCATTCTCGTACAGCATCATAGCATATTAATAATACCGAGTGCTTAAAACCTGATGTTTGTATTTCTCTAGTGATAGAAATGTTCAAGTTTTAAAATTGAGCCCTAATTTTAATATTAAGAAGACTTTGTGAGCAGTACCTCAAACTGGCACATGATGGCAGGATGATGACATTTTAAAGCAGATATCTTTAAGCGTTGTGGTAGTCATAGCAACTAGTTCATAACGGAGTCTTTAAAGTATATTTTGCAGAGGAAAATATTCTTCATTTTGAGGAGCAAATGTTATGGCCTTTTATTTTTTAGTTAGCATTATAGTCGGCTATATCATATAGGACTGACTTTCTGAAGTTTGAGTGCAAAAGAACCCAGTTAGGAATACTATACATGGAGATGGAGTCCTAACTCGAGCCTTTCCAATCATTCAATGGAATTCACCGAATGTTAGTTTTATGGTTTCTTTTCTTTTTTTTTTTGGTCCTTCTTTTCAGGAAGCCTTATTCTTGTTATATTACAGTGAACCTTTGCTTCTTCCCAGGAAATCAGAGAGCTTGAGTTCCTCATCAGTGGAGAGGAGGTGGGGGAAAATACTTCTAATTTGCTCCTGCTTTTATGCATCCAAAAAATCTTTGAGCTAAATATCAGTCAAAAGATAACAGTTTCATGCCAATTACATCCTCACTGAAAGTTGTGTAAGTTTCTTACAGTGAACATGAAAACAATTAATGACACCTAAAGAGGATTTTATAATTTTGAAATAACCATGCTGAATTTAATATACAAAGTCTTTGGTTTTCTGAGGATTCAAATAATGGCTAATTACTTTCAGAAATTAGTTCTTGAAACAGAGTAAGAAGTTGGTGCAAACCTTAATATTATTATATTTATATTGTTATATTTGGTTTTCTTCCATTCAAAGGTCTATTTGGCAGAAAAATGATGCAGGTACTCTTTTAGCAGCACAGACTCAAGAAAGAACACCAGCCCTTGGGCTAAAAGGCAGGGCAGGTTCTTCAGTGAAACCCAGAGAAACTCTGCAATTATCCACATAGATCATGTTGCAGGACTCACTCTGCAGAGGCTGAAATTACTGAGGAAGGACTCTTATCCGTAACAAGGCATACATTTGCCAATGTGGGAGAAAAGAAGTTTTAAACGAGCTTGAAAACATTTGATTGGAAAATTAAGACTTACTGATGTTGGAATATCTTGTGATCTCAGATTGCTGCAAAACCCACATTTCTAACATTTTCACTGGAGATGACTGGAAATCACAATGCCCTTCATGGTCTGGCATTGCTGATTCTGCTCTTTCAGAATCCTGAAAATATCTACGTAATCTCAGTGTTTTCAGGATGCTTTGGTTCGCATTCAGTTTGAGAGGGGAAAAAAAAGAAGGTTCTGAGTTAAGTTCTTGCTGATGTCCTCCCTTCTATCTCCCTTTGCCCGATTGCACTAGCCTTCCCATATAGGATTGTTATCTCAAATATTTATGCAGAGGCAGATTGTCTTTTCCCACATTGTCACTGTTTTTAACAAACCCACAAATTTCCTGAAGATTGTTTTTGAGATTAAAAGGTTGTGATTTGGGGTCTAGCTCTAACAAGAGGAGAAAAGCCATCCAAAAAACCTCAGCCAGTGTGTTCAGAATGGCTCCAGGGGAATGATGCACCTTGCTTTTTAATCAAAATCTTCAACTCTGTGTATCCAAGCTATAAAAGCTTTCCTGTAAAGCTGTTTTGAGGTTTTATTCTGAAGTTTGCTACTCCAGGTTTTCATTTATTCAATCACAGATAAGCATAAGACATTTTTATTACTCAGATAGTAATTTGTATGAACATCTGAGCATTATCTCAAATGTTCTTGAAGAAGGCTATTCTTACGTTGGGTCAGCTGGAAGATATTCTCCTTTACTGTAGGGCTTTCAGTTAATTAAATTCAAAGGATCTGTTTGACTGGTAATGCCTCCAGATAAGAAAAAACCCTCCCATTTTTCATTAGTATTTGGGGAGAGACACTGCTAACTCACCCCCTGAGCTGTAGCCCCAATACACATTGAAATTTAGGAAGCACGGCCACCCCAAAGGCTGACTTAGCATTTTGGTGGGGGCATACCCATCTGCAATGAATACAGAATGGCTCTTCTGGTGCATTTATTATACAAAATGAATCATGCTTCTGAACTTTTAATGCAATGGAAATTTGTCTGGAATATTATGATCTGCATGTGATTTAATTAATGTAGGGGGAAAAAAAAGAGTGAGCCACAGCTGCAGTAGAAGGAGAGCTAAATTATCATTCCAGGAAATTGATTGTTCTTACGAGAGTCAGTAAGAAATTAAGAAATTTTGTTCTTCTTTTTTTATTATTTAATTGAGTTCCACTTTCTGACTGCAGCTTTGGTTCTGCTATCTGAAGAAGAAACCCTAGTGGCCACTTTCTGAATTTATTTGCACTAGTATAGAAACTCAGATGGAAAACTAAGTGAAAAACAGGTAGCAGGTGATCCCAGCATTTGAAACTGGTATCAGCCAGGAATCCCTAAGTGTCTGACTGTTCTGTATAAATTACAGCCTATAAACGGAAACATCTCAGCTTAGTAACATATACTGTTCCTGCTATGTATACTAACGGTCCACGTTTTCTCATATGCATCTTCCATATATCCTTTTGTGAGACTCACCAACAGGGTCTAAACTATATTTTAAGACAAGACAGCTACCCAGTTTAAGAAAGGAAGCAGTAGAAAATACGTTCTTTAAGGCATTTAATAGTGTTCGCTATATCATCTTTACTTTGGGAAAGCCAAGTTCTTGAAAAACACTGAAACCGAGCAACTGTGATTGATTGAAAATGATTTCCTGTCTTTGCCTTCAAGAGTATTGATCTTGGGAGTTTGAAAAAGGGTCAGATTTTGTACTAAATGGAAGGAGTATGGACAGTATTTAGTGATCTCAGAAATTCAATAATTGAAGAATCCTAGAATGGTTTGGGTTGGCAGGGACCTTTTAGAGATCACCTAGTCTAGCCCCCCTGCCGTGGGCAGGGACACCTTCTGCTAGATCAGGTTGCTCAAAGCCCCATCCAACCTGGCCTTGAACACTTCCAGGGATTGTACATCCACAGCTTCTCCGGGCAACCTGTTCCAGTGTCTCACACCTTCACAGCAAAGAATTTCTTCCGCTTTTCCAGTTTGAAACTATTGCCCCTTGTCCTGTTGCTATAGGCCTTGGTAAGAAGTCTTCCTCCGTCATTCTTGGAGGCTCCCCTTATATATTGAAAGGCCACAACAAGGTGTCCCTGGACCCTTCTCTTCTACAGGCTGGATGACCCTAACTCTCTCAGCTTTTCTTCTAGAAGAGGTGTTCTATCCATCTGATAATTTTTGTGGCCCTCCAACAGGCCTATGTCTTTCTTGTGCTGGGGCCCCAAACTGAATGCAGTTCTCCAGGTGGGGTATCACCAAAGCAGACTAGGGGGTCTGAATTACTTCCCTCAACCTGCTGGCCACACTTCTTTTGATGCAGCTCAGGTTATGACTGGCTTGCTGGGCTGCAATTACACATTGCCAGCTTATGACCAATTTTTCATCCACCAGTATCTCCAAGTCCTTCTCCACAAGGCTGCTCTCAAAGATAATTCTATAATTTTTCTCAGGTTTCTTGACATTCAGATTTTGCTTTGCTTTAGACATTCCACAGAAATACACTAATATTTACTATTAAAATAAATTTTGTAGATCTTTAAATCTTTTACAAAGATAACTGAAGACATAAAAGGCGCCCAGGATCAGGAAGAGAATTTGTACAGATTTTTATAGAGCTGAGGATTTGAGACATTGGGTAGGTACAAGAAAAGGGATTGATGGGTCTAGCTAAAGGAGAAATGAGCTTGAAAGCCTAAGGAGGAGAGAAAATTTGAAGATAAAAAATGTGATACAATCCAATTGAGCAGAAATAGAGAACATAAAATCATCAAAAGACTTCCCTTAAAAGAGACAGTAGAATGGAGCTATATTTTATAGGCTGCTCTATTGGATTAAAGGAGACCTAAAATGAAATGTGCAACAAAGGCATCAGACTGATAGGTTTCTCTTTTTCTTTTTTATGGCTGAGGTCTTCCAGCCTTTTTGCATTTGGTTGCTTGCAAAGTATGCAGCCTCAGAGGATCACAGTCATGTTTGGTTTTTGTTGGTGAGAGGTACAGAGCAGACCCCATGGCATGTTGCTCCTGTTAGAATAAAACACCTTTCCCTCAGGAGGAGTAGGTGGAAAGCTGGACAGACTCCTTTTATGCAAGTACATGGTAGAACTACAAGAGCCAGAGTGTAGAGCATTATCTATCCAGTGGGCCAAATGCATCCTGGAGTCACTGAAGTAAATGGAGTTTCACTGAAGATTTTAGCCAATACAAAGTTTGATGCAATTTTGATGCTTTTCTATGTTATTTTGTGTTTGCCTTTGGCAAACTTCAGCTTTTCTCTCTCCACTTTTCTACAACATCACTTAGCCTGATCTTTTGAAACTTTAAAAAATAAAATTCCTTGCATCTAAATGATGCTTCAGGTATAGATGTAAATAACTTGGCCCTTTAGAAAGCCAAGCCCATTGGGTAACCTGATCTGACTGGTTTACCCTCAGACAGTCAGATTGTCACAGGGTAAATGTGACATGGACAGCAATGTGCTGGGGCTGCTGCTGAGGAGATATCACAGGGAGAGTCTGTGGGCAAGGCGAGAAAAAAGATACAGAAACTATTCCAAATCAGTTTCGCCAATAACAAGAGAGTGTAAAATATTTTCCTAACAAGAGCTTCCCTGCATCAGGAGCCAGCTTTGTGCAGGGACTGATGGATCCAGCACTCAGAAATTCATGTTTAAGGGCTCCACTGGGAAGAGAAGTGTGGCTAGCAAAATATAAAGAGCTTTTCCTTTCTAAGCCCATCCTATCAAAAGAGACAGTCCCTTTATATTGAAGGAAGCCTGGAATCTGGACCAATGTAGTTGCAACCTTTCTGAGTTTACTTCTAAAATCTTTGTCCTGCCCTTTATCCTCTCCATTTAATTATTGTACTCATCTGTTGTGGTTTAAGCCCTCTCAGCTGGCACTAACCACTACACAGCTGCTTGCTCCCTTCCCAGCTCCAGTGGAATGGGGATGAGAAAAAGCAACAAAAGTCTTGAGGGTCAAGATGAAAGACGAGGAGGGCACCGGCACTGTCACCAATTATGGTCACAAAAGACAGACTCGACTTGGGGAAATAAAACCAATTTAATTTAAATAACAAAACCACCAGCAATTCACCAATTGAATCAAAGTAGGACAGTGATAAATACAACTGAATCCTAAACACACCTTCTCCCCATCCCTCTCTTCCTCCCAGGCCCAGCTCTGCTACCTCCTTCCTCCCAGAAGGAAGGGAACGGGGGTTGCAGTCAGTCAGTCCATTTCATGTTGTTTCTGCTGCTCCCTCTCCTCCCGAGGGTGTAAACTCTTCACAGTCCTCCCCACGGGAGGTAGTCCCCCAGGCACACGTCCTTTCAGCTTGGCTTTGTTCCTCGGGATACAATCCTCTCAGCAATGGACTGCTCTGGTGCAGGCTTCCCTCAGTCATGGCCTTCTTTGGGAGCAGTCCTCTGCTCCCATGTGGGGTCCTCCATGGGCCACAGATGGGATTCTGCTGCACCATTACTGTGGGCTGCAGGTGCTCAGCCTGCCGTCTCACCATGGGCTGAAGGGGAATGGCTGCTCCAGCATGCCTCCCTCACTCCTTCCTCACTGACCTTGGTGTCTGCGTGGTTGTCTCTCACATTCCACTCCTTTCCAAAACAAAACATTTTCCAAAACAAAGGAACTCACCCAAACAATTTCCCCCTCTTAAATATTTTATCACAGAAGTGCCAGTTGGCTCAGTCTTGGACAGAGGCTGGTCTGACTTGGAGCTTGAGGAGTTTCTCAAAACTTCTTATGGGAGCCACACCAGTAGCCCTCCCCTGCTACTGAAATACCACCAGACACAAACCCAACACACCATCTCTTTACCCTGGTTTCTAGCTTTGCACTTTGTTCCCACTGGCAATCTGCCCAGGTGCTCCTTTGTCCACACTGGGTGCCTCTGTGGACAATCTTCTGAAGCTTGGTCATTGCAGGGATGCTCAACGCTTTTTTCAGCACCTCTGTCCTGATTCTGTTTCATAACCTCTTTTGTGTTGCTGGGTACTCCAGGAGTGCTGAGACAAAAAGGCTGGGACAGAGCCTATCTCCATCACTCTCTTTCTGGGAGATCATTTATTCCAGAAAACCTGTTCTATTGGTCTCACCTATCTTTGTTCAGTTCTTCAATATTAAGCACTTATCAACAGTGTGTATTGCAATTAACATTAATTATATGACATGATAATTTCTGCCCTAATTTTCTCTCACATAAGTGGTGAGCTGTAAGCATGGTTTGCCTTCCAAACATTTTCCAAGCTTAAAGGTATGTGCTTTTGAAAGCCTTTGGCGGCTAAGTTTCCCAGATGCTTGCAGAGATGTCAGTGCATGAATAAAATTTAAATTTTCCTAATATCTAGGGCTTACTTCCTGGCCATTGACTATGTTCTGCTGTAGCTCAGATTTGGGTTGGTGTGGGTCTTGGAAAAGCTGTGGGTACTTAGAGAAACTGGTTCACAGAGTTGAAACCCTGGTGCAATTGTGATTTTTGTTTTTGCTTGCATTACACGGGCCAGCTTTCAGGTAATGCAAATATGTCAGGACTCATATCTTTTCTGAGTTAGAAATCACGCCTCTGTTCTAAGTATGACATCCTTCACCTCGCTGTGCAATACCACACCTCCTAGAAAATATTCTTCAAGCAATTTAAAATTCAGTATTTCAAGTACATTTTCAAACAGACATTTTCAAATCCTGAAGCTGGGGCAGTATTTGCCTTTCTGTCTTTAGGTGGTACAAATTTTATCTTATCCTTTCCTCTACTTACTAAAGCACACACTGCACTTCAAAGTCTCTCCTGCAAAGCTGAGATGGTGATGCTGTTTGCGCCACCCTTGGTCCCCAAAGTCATTACTGATCTAAGAAATGTTCTCAGCCCTGGCCTCTGTGATGCTGCTGTATCATCTGGAGACATCCTTCTCTCCAAGCTATATAAACCCAGAGGTCTGATGCTATCTATGTTCTCTTCAGCCTTTAGCTGACGGTGTTACACTTATGAGTGAAATGTGTTCTGTGTGTTGTCTGTGAAACTTGTTTGTGCAGCAATTGGTCTCGTTTCAGAAGAGTGCTGTATAAATATAAGTCATTATTGCTGTCATTAGCCAGAGACAGAAGAGGATGAAAAAGGGCACACATTTTTTTAGTGCTGGTGTAACTGCAGCATTCTGTAAGCCTAGTTAAATATTATCTGTTTGGAGCAATGGTTGCTGTTTGGTTTTGAGCAAGAAGAAATGAAGATGGTTTATGCTTCTCTTAGTTCCATTTTAATACAGTGCTGTTAAACTAAGGGAAATTTAGATTGGAGTGAGTGAAATAATTTTTAAAAAGAGCGATGACATGGAATGAAAACTGAAAATAACTCTGGTTACTTAGAGATACTACTTTCTTAAACTAGCAAACAGCAGTAAACCTGTACCTGCCTCTGCCTTTTTCATCTGCTGCTACTGTTTTCGTCCTGAGATCTCAGAAGCCTGAAAGCGTAATAGAAACAGCTCATCAAAAAATCTGTGAAGTCCATCTACTTCTACAATAGGATTATTCATCACCACATGTTTTCCCCATCTGGCAGTAAATGGTCAAAATGCTGAGACCACCACCGTCTCACTTGCAAATTGTTTCACAGTATAACCAGTCATGCTATTGAGAAGATACGCCTGCAGTTCAGTCCAAATTGTCTGCAATCATACTGCTTCCTTTCCCTTGTTATCCTGAGCAGTTCTTCCCCACCCCTGTGTTTAACCTCTCTGAAATATTTGTGGATGGCAATCAGTTCCCTCTGAGTCACTGCTTAGCTAAGCTGTATGCATTTTGAGCTTCGTTCCTTTGCCATGTAAAACTTCTCAGACATTTAACCATTTTTATTCAATTTCCTGTGAAATTCTGAACGTTCAGTGAAGTCATTAGAAGAATTGCCGCTGGCCAGGAATGGAAATCAATGGCAAACCTTACACAGCCGGTCTCTTTAGTGGCCTGTGTGTGGCTGGAGCTACGCTATGACGCTAGTGTTTTAGCTACGTAAAGAGGTGAAGTCCCAGCTCTGTTAAAAGCCAAAGCCTACATTCTTACAGGCTGTAGTGCGGCCTAATTTAATCACACAAGGGAGCAGAAACAGTGTCCAGGAAACAATGTGTTCTGTGGTAGAACCACCATTCTGTTAGATTGCTAGTCTGACGTTCCTCACATCTACGTGTGTGATGTTCTATGTGAAAGAGCCTGTGGAATGGAAAGGTTTTAGAGCTTTTCCGAAAGAGAACTAACATGAAACAACATTTTCAAAAAATACAGTGGTCAGGGAACTGACTTTTGGCCAGAGAAGTCCAGAAAGTCAGGCAGCTGGTCAGCACTTTCAACTTTTCCCAGCTGAGATAATCTGGTGAGGAAAAGGCTGTCCATCCAGAGAGCTAAGGGGCCTGTAAAGCAAGGCAGGTCATACCAGCCTCCTGCCTGCTTCCCATCAACCATTTTGTCAGGTCCTCACGGTGTATCAGTACGTACAGCCAGAAAATGTCTGCAAGAATGTATTTTTAACAAGCTGAACTTTAATTCTTCAGCTGTCTGCATAGTAGACATACCCTTTACATGCACTTTTTCATTCCTCATTCCATTAAAATGTTTTCAGTCTGACAGGCCAAAATCACCCTTTCTTAAAAGAAACCCCTCCAAAACTTGTGATATAACAAATAGATGTGTAAAATCACTTATTACCTTTCACTCCAAAGGTAATTTTGAGGGAAGAGTGCTTAAGTGCATAAGCAATAGGGCACTGCAACTACTAAGATTAAAAAAAATAAGAATAAAACAGATGAGCTAAGTAGTTTGATATCTGGGATTATTATTTGACAAGTTATTGAAGCTGTATAAGGAGAAAGAGAAAGTATGAAAAATTGAAATTACAATGCTGCCAAGACTGTGTGTCAGGTAAAGTAGCTGCAGGAAACTTCTGTAGTGCACATTAAGACCATCCAGCCTGAATATGTTTGCAACAGATAAAGCACTCGGAGAAGTACAAATTGGCATATCTATTTAGCTGGCCTACATTCCGCAACAGCCCTAGCTCTCATAAAAAGAGCTAATGCCTTTTATATTTCTGTGTTACTTTTTTAAAGCAACTTCAGTCAAGTTCTTGTTCCTAGTTTTGCTCAGAATTTCTCACAGATCTGGGATGAAAGTACTGCCCATAACTGGCTGGGACCAAGGGCAATTGGTTTTACAGGAAGACAAGGGAAAG
>NW_010428362.1:0-35386 GCF_000710305.1 Buceros rhinoceros silvestris | reverse complement strand
GGCAAGGTGCCAATGTCATGGGACCAACACTCGTAAACAAAAAGGGAGATAAATATCCTAAATTTATTTCTTGGTCAGGGCTCAACAGAATTGAATTTTTTTTTATAGATGTATAATGAACACAGAATTACTAAAATATGGTAGCTGCAGCATATTATTCATGTAAGTAGAGACTAGTTTTCATACTTTTTTCCTTGCGTAGCTTACAATATTCTGCTCCCACCCTCCCCCATCATCCCGATTTAGAAACCTCTTAATTAGGGAGAGTAGTGGGAAAGATTTTGGAGTGTACTCAAGGGAGAGAACAGTTGCTGTTGGGCCAAAGGACAAGGCTGGAGGATGTAGCTATGAAAAGCTGATCAGAAGGCATGGAGTCATTTCAGTCATTTCATGGAGTTATTTCAGTAGGGGAAAAGCAATGAGAAAAGCGTCAAATGGAAAAGGAGGACCAGAAGTTCATGCTGTAGGTGTCCTTGAGCCCCTATAGAGGCTGCAGCCTAAAAACTTCTTCTGCAGAGACTTTTCCAGACCATGCTTTATTGTTACGGGTTTTGAGTGGATGACCGCACGTTTTATAATATATACTTCAGTGATGTGGTGTCCATCTTGGCAAACCAGTGAAAACTGATATTGACAGAACTGTCAGAACCACCAGTAAATCATCTGCCCTAAAGTCTTCAGAGCACTTTGTCCTAAAGAGCAGCTGTTTGAGGTAGAAGAATAGAGTTAGGTCTTGCCTTCATTTGGGGGTGGGAACAGAAAGGGGGAGTGCTTTGTATATCTGGTGAGCACGGCACTTAAAAAATGCAAACAGGTCAACACAGAAGTATGTGTTTAAACTGTATTCACTTTCAAAGAAATGTTTCCTAGATTGGAAAAGCTGTCTATGGGTGTGAATTATCTCTCAGCCATGGTCTTCGATGCAGCAGCCATCACCCATGTGAAGGGGTCTGGTTATGTGGAACAGTTATTGTGACAACAGTTAGGAAACAGAGGTCCTGCCTTTGTTTGGGTGTTGCTGTGGTAACTGTCTGTAGGGAGAATTTTAACCTGTTACTCTTACTTCCTTTTCCTTCCCCCTTTATTGGGGCAAATGGCAATCTGGTGACAATGCTCTTGAGAACAGCAATTTGATTAGGCCCTGCTGGTACAGTGAAAGTGGTAGGTCCTGTCAAAGCATGTGTGTTATAGAATCACTGCTGCAAGAGCTGGCAGTTCTCCCAAAACTAGGAATGTGAGCACTTTGAGGGTATCCTGGTAGAAAATTACGTTACTGTTGGCTACAGGCCATTCAGAGTTAGGTTTGAGCTGACTGGTCTTGGACATATAGTGCCAGTTAGGGAGTCTGACTCTCTTGTTACTCCAGCTTCACGTCTGCAGACCATATATCTACCTCTGAGTTCTTAAAGTACACTTTAATACCTATGTTTTGACTTAAATTATTGAAAGAGTCTGGAGAGGAAGAAGAGAGAGGCTAAACTTGTGCAAGGTACAAAAATACACACACAATCCCAAAATCTGGCAAGTTTTAGGAAGGGAAATAGAGGCCACATTGTAGTTTATTTCACTTTACTCTTCTCTCTGCATGTGAATTTTTAAGTTTTGTTTTCTATGCTATGAGTGGATGATGATACTGATCTAACTCCTACCCAAAAACTTGTTTAAGCATTTTTCATCTTGTTTGCTTACCTAGCAGCTAGAATAACAGGGATCCAGCTGTGAATGGGCCTCAGCATGATACTGTAATTCAAATGATTTCTAATTAGAATATCAGTGAATGTTTTACCCTCAAGTTATCAATGCCCTTTCCTAAGCACGGATACTTACTGCTCACAAACTCTGGACATCTTTAAGCTACCAAATCGCACCGCTATGAAGTCACGTAACTGCTAGTGTATACACATTTCCCTAAGTCAGTTGAAATGGTATTTAGATTAACAGGTCCTTCTATTTGTAAAACTAATGGTTAAAAATACATTAAGGAAACTCTTATTTCAGAAACAGTGGTATTCCATTTCTTAATTTTCCTGCCTTTTTTTCTTTTCTGAATAGACTTGAAGTGCCTGAGGGTCTAACATAGGGCAAATTTGAAATTAATTGTAAGATGTATGTGTTTTTGAGATAACTGGTATAAAACTGCATGAATTTGTTTGTTTCCATTTCCAAAACCAGCTTGCTTTTCCGTATACTTTAGGAACTTCATAGTTACCAAAATCTGTCTATGCACTTTGAATAGTCTGAGCAATTCCTTTCTGTTTTCTGCACATTCATAAAGATATTCAAGAAATCTCAGCAACTGTGTATGGAGATAGTTCAGTGAGGCTTGCACTTAAAGTACTGATAATTACAGAACAACTACTAATGTAAAAAAATTATAACTATAATGAATGAAGAGCTACGAATTAACATTTAGCAATTCAACAAGCTGGATTTTCTGTGTGAATAAGTATGAAAGATGAAGGGAGATATTTTTAAAAGCTTTTATTGTATGTCAGCAGAGTATGTGTCAGAAAGAAATTATTTTGAGACTGCCTTAATATCACAGTTGCAGTAATTAGCCTTTAGGTATGTAGAAGGATCCGAGAGTTATTTTCATTGGGAAAGTTTCCAGAGCTTCCTTTTTGCTGCCTCTAGACACATGCCATGAAAGCAAGAGAAGGGAAGACCATGTCTCCCTTGAACTATCTTAGGAACCACTCTGAATGAGTGTTGAAGTCCTTTACTGAAAAAGCTCAAAGCAAGGCTGCGATGTGCCACAGAGTTTTAAGTGAAATAATCATGGGTAGCTGTAGTAGAAAAATTGAGTGAAAGGGCAGAGACAAAATCTTATTCCTGAAGGTACAAGTTATGAAGGCTTATAAACAGACAAGCTACCATGAGATAAAAAAAAAAAAAAATTAAAAAAACCCTAAATGAATGAATTTGTATCTGCTAAATCCATGCTGATTGTGATAGCTTCAGATTTTTCCTGGAGGACCCGGTCATTGGCAGAAGTATTTTGGTGAAGCACAGGAAGTTTACCACCTTTTAAAGCTCAGAAATATTAAATGTTATCAGTTGGTGGTTCACTTAATCTCAGTGGAAAAGATAACCTATTACAGGTTATTATTGAAAATTAAAATCATCTTCCATCAAGGTGGGTGGGGATGTGCTAAATGTGGATTTTTTCTTATCAGAGACTCAGTGACTTCTGCGAAAAATAGTTCGTATGAAATATCCTCTCGGTTCAGCTATTATCCTTGCAGCAATGACTCATTTTCTCTAAACTGAAAACCAATAGCATCCAGCATAGTTACTCTCTTTCAAAGCAAAAGCAGCATGCTGGCAGGATCACTGCAGCTCTTTGCTTCCATTAAAGGCAAAAAAATTTAAATGGCTGCAAGTGTGCCATCTTTCTGTGCTGCCAGTGCCTTATTTGACATATTTAATTTAAACCATTTCTGAAATAGGCTGATTGTCTCTTACTGATAGCTTACAATTCCTGCAGTCTATTTCCAATACCAATATTCGGATTCATAGGGTTACCTGTGATGCAATAATGTGTTTAGAAATGTGGATTTCCTTGTCTATGATAGGCAAAGAGTCCTTTGCAAATTTGTGTTGGTGAGTTTATCTTAGAACACAACCTTCTGTCCTAGCTTAGGAATGGTCTTTCACGAGGAAAGGAGCAGCAGAAGGGAAATAGAGCTATAACTACTGCTGTGGTCTGGCCAGTGAGATGCTTAGCAGCAACACCCTATATCCTCCACTTGGAAGGTGTGGCATGCCTCCTTCAGGTACTCTTCAGAAAGGGTCCTATATCACTGGAATGACCCCAAAACTTGAACGTTATCTGTGACAGAGGTCTTGATCTAAGAATGCTCTAAAAGAAGTAGCCCTTGTTTGGGGATATGAGGAATATTTGGAGGATATGTATTTCTACTTTTCTTTGCTCCCTTTCTAGCATATCTTTTTTTTTTTTGTTGGTGTTTTTTGTTTGTTTGTTTTATTTGTTTTTAGAAGAATTGAGAATTGACCAACATAATTACCTTCCCTTCAGAAACCAAGTTAAACCGAACTAAAGCCTCCTTACTCACCAGTAGCAGTCGAAACAACCACAGGGGAATGAATGTAGTCCCCAAGAACAGTTGAGGAAGAATTCAGTTCTATTTATTTCAGGAATGTTCAATAATATTTCAGCATCATCTTGTGAGATATGAGACCACAGGAAAGTTTCTGAAGAGTCGTGCGGCAATAAATATGCTCCCAGAGGGAAATAGCCTTTTTAATTAGTTACAATGGCTGTTAACCTAGCTGTACATAAAATGGGTGACTATTTAAGAAGTGAGCTGGAAAAGAGACCTGTATCAGTAACAGCTGATCCTTTCACTGTTATTGAAAAACCATATTGATAACTTAGAAGCTATACAAAATATCGAGGAACACTGCCAAAAATGTGATAATGAATTCCTTCTCTTCCATTGTTCTTGTTGGAGAAGCCAACCTTAAAATAACTCTGTACTAAACCTAACTAACTGATTACAAGCATCCAGTATCTTGTGAAAACAAACTGGTGTATGCTAAGATGATAATGGGGAAAAAACTCAGCACTAAACAGCCTATAAGAGAAGCTACACTGCAGGCTCAGTGAGCAGATGGGTATTATTCAGAGGAACTGACTCTAGGTATTCTGCGGAGTTACAGGAACAAACACTGCAAATCTAGATCAGCAAAGAAAATATGGATCCGTGGGGGGTGCTTAGAAACTGCGATTGTACTCTTTTATGGATAAAGGTCACCACTAAAGTTACGAGAGAGATAATTTTGAAAGACATTTTCTTTAAGGTATGGGAACAAAATTTGGGGCCTCCCTTAATTCTTATCATAAGCTGGGTACCAAGAACAGAAATTTAACCTGACATGTTTTGAAAGTGATCCTATTTATAGGTCAGTAATGAAAAGATTTAAAAATCTAAGTTCCGAATGCTCAAAGGTATGGAGCTAGATACATAAACAGCCTTGAGGATGTTGATTCTGTTGTTGATTCTACACAAGCTTGTCTAACCTTCTCTAAAATGTATATATGGCATACATGTTATTTGTATTATTTTTAACCAAAAGAACATTTTCTTCCATAACAAAGTCCTTTAGAAGTCTCATTTCAAGATTAAGTTCATCCTTCAACTTTAGTCTATAAGGCTATGGAAGAAAAAAGGGTTGGTGATGTCAGTATTCCTTAAGCAAGGATTGTAATTTCATTCTCCTCCTGTCATTGTGTGGCTGGTTTTTTACCTACTTACCAAGTAAAATATCAGATCATTCTGCGCAAAATTAATGCTTGAAAGGGGTCAGCCTCCTAGAGAGAATGTCAGAAAGCTACGGACTTTAGAAATTGGAGGATTATTAAGGGTATGAATGATCTTAATTGAGCAGATCATAGCAGTAACGGGGCTGGATTCATTACAGTCAGAATCTCTTCTGTGAACTGAAGACATTTCTCAATGATTCCGTATTCACTGAGGCAGTTTCCATGCATTTCCACTGCAGACAGCCTGCGGCTGCGTGGGTGGAAGAGCAACATACACAGCTCACATGAACTCTTGTGGTGTTCCTATGTTTGCCTTGTTGAGCTCTCTCAAGACGGACTCTCCATTTACAGGTAGAACTTCAGTTTCCATGTTAATGTAATTCTAGCCCTCCATGTCAATGTCTTTTAATGTAATTCTAAGGTCTAAAGCTTTGCCAGAATATGTGCGGGCAAAAGAGATGGAGTATTTGTGAATGAGAGCAAAGCAGCACACTCATCCAAAATTATTCTGGCACTATCACACTGAAATAACCTTTTGAGATAAAAATTTAGTCCCTACCAAAGGACAGAACTTTTCATGTAAAGTAAAGACAATTCTGCACAAAAATCACAATACATACATTGCAGACTTCACATTCATACTAAATTCTAAGAAAATGCCAACAATGCAGCTAGATCTAGAGGAGTCCAGAAGGAACACAATTTTCTTTAATGATTATAGCTGAAGTAGTCAACATTTTGGCTCTAGGCTAAGTCTTTCCGTTCCCAGGCAAAATACTTGGCAAATACTTAGTCTTCGACCTTCACATTAGCTATCCTTCCACCTTCTGTCTTAACACGCACAAGTCATCCTTTGCATCTGTGGTGTTTCCTTGCAGTAGTCCTTTTTATTCTGTCGAATACATGGAAAATATGTTTGGAAAAGGGAATGGCTTTCACAGTTATAAATTTAAATCATACAGATACATGTGTACACGTTTATGGAAGGGTGACAGTGGTGAAATCAGTACTGAGATCTCTCTGACTCTTGTTTGTCCTGCTTGACAGATGCTCAGATATCTCTCGTGTTGGAAGGCATGAAGAGATGACAAGATTTTGCATTTCGATGTTTCTTGTCTCTGAACTAGGGACCCATTTTGACATAAAAGATTACACTTTAAGGTGAGATAAAAGAAGTGACCCAAACCAGCCAAAGTGGTTTGAGGAATTCAGTCTGTTAATGACTGTTTAAAGCTGCTGTTAGTGCTCAAAATATTTTCTTTCAGCTGCTAGTTGAGGTGGTGCTAGTTGCTCCCCCAGCAAAGCCCAAGGCACCTCCCAAGGTGCTGCCACCCCCTCAGAGGAAGGCCACCATCAGCTGCTGCTTCTACAGGGAGTCTGCTGCCACACTGATTGGTGGTCATGGACGTGCTGACGTGAGCCACCCAATTACAAGCCAGATGGCATGAGAGCTGGTGCTGTCAGCCAATCAGAACAGAAGGAGCCCTGGGACTGGGTGAGGCAGGGTCAGGCCAGGGGCTGAGGAGAGGCCTCCAGGGAGTGCTGGCCTTGCTCCCTGCTCTGGGATGGCGGTGCTGGCCCGGGCAGGGGAGGGTGGCCCCTCCGACCAGCTGTAGAAAGAAAAACCTGTCTTTTCTAGATGAGACGTTCTGGAATTTACATACATTGCCTTTATTTTTCATTAAACTCTCTTTTTCTTTAAGCAGCCATGGCTGGGGGGTTGGAACTAGGAGGGTGGCCCCTCCGACCAGCTGTAGAAAGAAAAACCTGTCTTTTCTAGATGAGACGTTCTGGAATTTACATACATTGCCTTTATTTTTCATTAAACTCTCTTTTTCTTTAAGCAGCCATGGCTGGGGGGTTGGAACTAGGGGATATTTAAGGTTCCTTCCAACTCAAACCATTCTATGGTTCTGTGATTCCATAAAAATTGTAAAAATCTATGTAGTATTGTTATCTCATTTAACAACCAATGCTTCTGTGAGGATTACTAGAAGTTGTTTTTCTTTTTAATAAATTAACTGGGGTAATTCCTGCACCTGTAAAGTAGCAATCCTAAAGCAAGAGTGGTAATTTAAGAATGCTTACAATAAGATATAAAATGAATCATGGAGTTTAATTCAGATGTCAGAATCCGGCAGCACGGTTCTTGTTTTCAATTATCGTACAATTAATCCAGTTCCTAAACTGTCTACGTTTAAATTTTCATGGTTCTATATATCGTGCACCTTATTTCATTGCTTCCATGCTGTGTCATGGCAAATCACTGTTTCTGTACTTTGATAATATTTTGAGACAGCAGTTTCAAAATTGTCCTTGAGTGATTGTTATGAACTCACACTTCACTGTTAATTACTTATTTTCCCAGTGAGGAGAAAGAACTGCGTGAATTTACCCGGACGTTAGTAATGCATATGCAGGTGTAAAACATGCTCTGGTTGCTATTCGTGTAGTTCCAGGTGTTCAGAAAAATTCTAGTTTTTCAAAATCCTGCCCTCAGGAGTTTATTACCTCTAGAGAACAAGCATGTTAATGATAAACTTTATATGGCCTTAGCTGTTTCATTAATGGATTAAAATAATTGTACGCTATTGCGGTACGGAATAGCAAATTGTCT
This sequence comes from Buceros rhinoceros silvestris, assembly GCF_000710305.1. Lineage (NCBI taxonomy): Eukaryota > Metazoa > Chordata > Aves > Bucerotiformes > Bucerotidae > Buceros > Buceros rhinoceros. The sequence goes on along the minus strand of NW_010428362.1, from coordinate 27,482 downwards.
GTGTTGTCATAGACCTTATCCCATTCATATCCCAGTCAATATTTTTAAAAGACTGCACAGTTAACAGAAAACCTGGAAGGTGTTAACTCATGAAAAGAATATTATGGTCTGCCTTTCTGTCAGCTAGGCAGACAATTAACTGACTCAGTTTGATACAAGTGGGAGATTAATAAAGAGGGAAAAAAGAAACCCAACAAAGATGGAGAAAAACTTCAGGTGAGGATTTGGTTTTTGAATGATGGAAGAGCTGCAAAGTAGGTCATCTCATCTCAGGCCAATATTGAGCGTAGTTTTTAGGCTTTCATATGTGTGAGAAGCGTCTGTGATTCTTAACCAAACAATCAAAAAAATGGAAATCCTGTCAGAACAGAAGAAATAGCTTAGAAAACTGACAGTGTGTTAATCTGGGGCACTCTAGGCATCAGAATAATATTGAAGATAGAAACAGTTGTATGAAATCAAGAGGTGTCTATGTCCAATATTTACATATGTATGCCTTCCATTTTCATATGATCAAAAAAAAAAAAAGAGATTGTATAAGCAGAGCTGCATAGAACTAGTTCTTATTATTGATGTAAAAATACGTTGGTGACCTCTCCATGATTTAAAAGAGAAAGGCTGCAAGGCAAAAGTATTAGTTTAAATTATTTTATAGGAGAAAGACAAAAATATTTTAAAATGCAAGTAAAGCTGTAGACTTTGAATGGGAATCATGTCACTTAACTTTTGGGGAATGTGAACGAAGGCACACGATGCCATTGGATGCCCTAGCATACCCAGGACACCTGCACAGCTTTGGAAATGTTATGCAGGGCTTATGGGAGGTCTTCCCACTTCTGAGGGGATAGTTGGAAACCAAATGGCATACCTGGTAGTGTCAAATGTGCTGGTAGACATCCCTGCTGAGATAGCTGGATCCCTCCTTTAACACCTAAGATTGAGGTGTCTTGGTTTGACTTAGTAACCCTTAGGCTCCCTTCAGGGGCAATAGGGAGAAATTGAGATCTCTGGAGGTCAGCTTTTCTAATCCTAAGATAGTTCAGATATATTTCCATCTGAAGCTACCTGTTTGTCTCCACTGATGATAAGATTTCTAAAGTGAAAAAATCTTTGTAACTCAGACAGATAGCTAGAGTTCGATTAATTTCCCTGCTCTGCATCTGAGCTCCCAAGGCTCTCTCAATGTCTGGTGCCCAACTAGTGCCCAACTACTATCCTAGAAGGGTCCTTCTCTTGGTCCTGCTAGCCAGGCCCATGAAGTAGCCTTAGCCCTGTGGCAAGAGGCCGGGCAGGAAAACCTGGCTCACCTGAAGGGGCTCTAGTTGCTTGTGCATCAACAGCTGAACAAAACCTGTGATACGTTACCTTAGGATGAGTAGAATCACTCCTTAGGCTCTGTTGACTGCACTGACTAGATTTCCACTGATTTTAATAGTAGCTAACACCTAACTCACATGTGAATACTGAAACGTAGACTTATGTAAGAGACTTGAATCTTATATTTAACTTTAAACATTTAATTTAAGTGAAATTTATCCTGGTCCTAAGAGCTTCTTTTAATAAGGAGAACTATTCTATAGCCCTAACTCTTCACTCCCAACACAGTTCACGGCCCTGCTCAAAAGAGAGATGGTCCAGAGTGGAAGGTATTGCTCTTTGATGCCCAAACTGACCCTAGGATTCAAAATGGAATCTTCTGTAGCAGGCTTTGTTTGTACTGAGTTATATACGTGCTGAGGGCCTCTAAGACTGAATAAAGAAATGAAAGATTTTGTTTCACTGTAGTTAGATGTTTTGCTGTTCAACTGCTCTGTGTTTCAGAAATGAGTAAGTATTGTTCCTGAAAATATCTTGTGGTAAGACCAAATTATCTTTTCCCCATGAGAGCACCTGTGACAGGATCAGGGGCCCAGGCTTCCACTAGCAATTCCAGAATTTCTGTCGCATTGTTCCCCTAGAAGGACAATGAATTATAAGTCTAGAGGGCAAGTGAGTCATGGCACCCTTCACCGATTCTTAGGTACAGGACACTAGTCCTGAAAATACTCATGTTTTGTTATGGTTCATCTTCAGGAGCAGAATTCTGCTTATGGCTGGAGAAAAAACAAAGGCAAACTGACAATCCGACCAGATCATCTTCTCACCAAAAGACACAGAACCAAAACCTATTGAGGTACAGTTACTCAATTTTCTTCCACTTCCACCAAATTATGATTATTCCACTTAAAACAGTGGAAAGGGTATTTAGGATCAAATTTGCTTTATTTTAAAAATCAAACTTTATAGGCCTTTGTGCAAGCTGAGGGACATGATACTGTAAATAAATCACATATTAGACACAAATTAGTAACAAACTGAAACAAAAATCATAAGCAGAATAGCACCAGGCTAGAAAAGTTAGTCCAGTATTGTCCTAATACTGGACAATTTGTGTTGAAAGAATGTGTCTGAAGCACTGAGCCAGTTAACTGTTTTAGTTCAGCAGCGTTATGGTCCTGAGAACCTCACTTTAACTCCAAGTTATTTGTTTTACAGTGTCTTATGCCCTGGAATGGGGAGAACATATAACAATCTAATTCACTCTTAGTACCGTATAGCTAACATGAATCTTAAAAGTCAAAATTGTGGCTGCAATGACCACCACCTACTCTCCTACAAACTCTCAGGAATATCAAGCGACTTTCTACAGAAAGTTTGGCTTATGTGATTATGACAAGCTGTGATGGGAGCTCTGCTGGCAATGGTAGAAACAGAATCCACCTTTTTTTTTTTTTATGATGGCAGTTGTATAAATCACTGATATTCAGGATGCCCAGGGTAGAAGGACAACGTAACCTCCTGCTACACATCCATGATGTCACCAGACATGTGCCTGTGCTGTGACCTAAACATTCATTACTGAACTGTGAATGTTTCCTCCCATACGGTTAGATGTTTACCCCTGCAAGTGCTTCCTGAGCCTTTTGCTAGAAAAAGCAGCACAGAGCAAATGCGTCAAAGTGGTCAACGCACTGTGATGGCAGGGCATTTTGATTTGACTTACTGGCCACTTACTTTGGATTTAACTGGATTTGACTTACTGGCCATTCTTTGGCCATCTCTGGTCTAATCTACATCTACAAAGCTATCACAGCTCTTTTAGTTCTCTTACTAAACCTTCTAATCCTCATCCTTTATTTAGTAAAGGTTTATAAAGTTTATCACAAATGAATACTCATTTATTCCAGATCCCTCATTTAGGAAGGGAGTGTATGGAGTTGCATAGGAATACTGTCTTGCTTAATGCCGCGATACGTGAAAAAGGTGAAACAGAATGAAATTCCAAAGGTAAGTTTTAAATCAGGTGGCTCAAAATGTTTTTGCTTGTTTCCTTACTGTCTTTAACTCTTTTGCAGAATCCTAGGTGCAAGTGAGGCAGAATATACACACACTGTCTTTTCAGTGGCTGCACTACCTGTTTCACCGTGTTACCTTTGCAGTCTCAGCTGTGGAAGGCACCCATAACCTTTCTCGGGGAACCTATGGCCAGGTCTGAGTAAGTTACTAGAACCTTACTTTCAGAACAACATGTTTATATATTCATTGTCCCAGTGGCACAAACCAAAGGACAGAATCATATATACCAAAGGATAGACCAAAGGATAAAATCAAACTAATCTAAAGAACTGTGAACCTCAGACTCGATTTTTCACTTTCAGCTTTCGGTTCTGGTGGGGAAAAAGACCCTGTGAAACTCATAGTTGGCTCAGTATAATATGAGTCTCTGTTCCACCCAACAGTCCTCAGCAGTCAAGAGCACTTGCAGGTAAATGTTTTTGCTCCTATACACATCACAGCCCCTCGGGCCCAACAGAGTTGTTCAGTGGGAATGATTCATGGCATGTCTGGTTGGCTGTGGAAGCTGAGAAGTGATGAAACATATTTAGAACAGATGGTGTCTCTGGAAACTGCCAGCGTGTAACAAATCTCTACTGACCATGCTGAAATTTTGAAAAATCTTCTCATTTGGTCAAATTTGGGTGGATTTTTACAGGGTTAAAAAAGGGCATATCCCTGGCACCAGCAGGACTCTTGACAAATGTCAAGTAAGTGCTTCAATGGACAGAGCAGCTTGATGTTTTCAGTAAAGGGTCATGAATTTTAAAAACTTTCTAACATAAGCATAACTTATTTCCTCTAGCTGTAGCAGTGGTTCAATCCTGTCAATGAAAACTTTCCCAACAAAATCCAGCTTGAGTCAGGACAATATGAAACTTTTGAATCTGAACAGTTAAAATTTGACATGCGAAGAAAAATAGGTGAAAAAATAACATGCCTAAGTATGGGATTTGCTATCAAAAGCATGTGTTAAAGTATTTCATAACATTTTTTAAAATGTGCAGTTGTATAGTTTGTTTTATTAAAAAACCCAATACATTTCAGCATCTGAGTAAACATTTAAAAGATCAGAAAACAGCTGATGCAATTATGTGTGGAATGGCAAGTTAAGGCTGAGTTTATTACTGTTGGATTCCATTCTTCAGCTAATTATTTCAATTACAAGTGAAGTGAGATCTGTGTCCAGTAGCCACAAAAAAAAACCCAACCCAGAACAAAACCAAGAACACACACACACACAAAAAAACCCCTGCCACAAAACCCCCCAAAACCAACCAAACAAAAAACCAAACAACCAATGGCTGAGGCTCAAAGTTCCAATATCTTTGGAACAAAGTATCTAAAAGGGCAAATATTAAAAAAATGTTCATATTAAAAAAACCCAGAGAGGTGACTTTCAGCTCATTTTCAGAGTTCTTGATTGTTCTTCACTTAGGATGTTATTAGGTTAATCTTGTATAACTCTTTGAAATTTTAAACAAATTTTATTCAAAAGTAAGCAAGAATAATTTCCGATAGTAAGTAACAAATCAAGAAAATAAACTAATGATTTGATTTAATTAAGAAGCAAGATGTTTGTCCACACCATCTGCAGAGCATGTTGTTTTCTAACTGAACCGTCTCTGTCTCTTGATCTTTTCAAGTTTTTCCTTTCGCTGACTGTTCATTACATGACCCCTTGCAATAAAGTCTTTAATAGTATTATTTCCATCTGTCCATTTGGCTCAGTTTTATAGTAACATGTTGGAGTTTGGGAATTTTTCTGGCCACAATTTAAATAATGACCTAATTGTTCATTCTTTCTTCAAAATACTGTGTGGCTTTGCACCTTAATCTGCTCTGTGAAATGGAGTTCTGACACAAAACCAGAATATTAGCTTTTGGGGATAATCATACTATTTCTACCACACTTTTCTAGATTGTGCAGTTCTTCAGGGAAGAATATGAGGAGCAATATGAGGTAGGTTTTTTTTCCCTCTGAAGATAAGTAATGTCTTTAAAGAACAGACAAGTTGCCATAAAAGACAACGTATTTTCTGTAAGGGGCAATTAATCTGGCGGTGTCCCTTGAAGAATGATGCAGATGTCACCTCTGATGCTGTGGGCAGGCGCTGGGGTAGGCCCAGGCCGGACTCAGCAGCAGACGGGAACCAGATGCAGGAGCTGGATTCTGGAACCAGATTCAAGAAGGCGTGGATTGGGATTGAGGGCAGAACAGCCAGCCTCCTTCTCAGACGTCGGCCATTGAAGAAGAGAGCAAGAGAGAGCGAGACCCTCAGTTTTATACCCAGTGTGACGTCTATGGGATGGGACACCTTGCTGGTCACTGTAGGGTCACCTGTCCTGTCCGCTCCTCCCCACAGGTGCAGCCTCTGCCTTACTGCACCCCCACCATGGCACAGGATTGAGCAGTGACCTTGGTCTGCACAGGAGCAAGTCTAAGCCAGAGCCTTTCTGCACACCAGTCCCTGGCAGTGACCGTGAACATCAAGCGTTATCACTGCTGGAAGCAGACACTGTCTGCAAAAACACACCGTTAACTTCAGAAAGTGCCGTTACTTAGCAGAGACCGAGCTGGAAAGTAAAATCATTGGACAGAGTTAGTCCTGTTCTAACTCAAACTAAGACAAACTCCTAAATTCAATTCCATTTATGTCCTGAGCAACTTCATTCGGGTACAAGTTTCATGGGTTATGCACCTAACTGTAGGTAAAAGTATTTCCTTGTAGCAGTTTTGATTTTGTCACAGCAGACAATGTTTTCCAAATACAGGAAAAATCTCACATCCTCAGCTAATGTAAGAGATGAAAGACATTGCAGACTTCTCTTAGGTGAGAATAAATGAATCACCTCGAAAACGTTGCAGTTATGTAGAAGGTGTGAGGGACAGGAAGGTGGCAAAAAACAGACTCAGAAAATGCAAAATTAACGATTATACTGGCAAACAGTAGAATCATGAAGAGTGTCCTACTGTCTGAGGTGAGGTTGCAGAAGTTAAAGCCCGGTTGCTTGTTCTTGAAACAATAAAAAGGTGCCCTTGAAGGTGTACTCAGGAGAACTGGGAAGAGAATTACTATGGCTGACCAGAATTCCTGTTTCATATTTCAACAAAATTTATTACTATGTCATTAAAACTCTGGTCAGCAGGAGGGAATTTGACAACAGAAATCTAATGCTTTACCAGAGATTCAGAAACCAGAGGGTGATTATCTATAACCAGCAGACAGTGGAGCCCCTGCAGATTGACAGCAATGCGGTTAAGTATCAGAATCTAGTCTAGCTTCTCTGTGTGAGCAATGTCTTTTCAAAAAATGTAACACAGTGGTGGCTTCTAAGGAAGGCAATAGTTTGCTTGTTTTCCCTTGATGCTCGAAAGAGAAAAAAATGGTGGGTTGAAAGACATAAGCAAAATAAGTAAATTTGAACCACCATCATAACTACTTTTAAGAATACATGTCATGTTCTTCATACATCTCTGGGAGAAACCAGAAATAATTAATTCAAATGATGTGTGGGAATATTGTAAAATTCCCAACAGTTGTCAGTAGTAACTTTTGCTTTCTATTAATGACAGCTAACAAAGTTCTTGGCAGTGAGGCTTTTCATGTGGAAACACAGTTGGGATTATATGACAAAAGATTCAAAAATGTGTTTTAAGAGAACAGATTTCAGTTAACTAATGTGATGCTTCATGGTTTTTTCACCAGCTTTCGCATTATGGATAATGCGGAGTGAGCCTCAAAGGGAATTCACAGGCCGCAGAGATCTATGACCATAAACTTCAGGAGAAGATCAAGTCAAAATAACAGCAACCAGGAATATTCTGTATGTATTTTTGTATTTCCTTAGCTTTCTTTAGCACATCAGATCTCATAGCTGCCTTCACTTTGAACAAGTGGTTGGATTACGGATCTCCTGAGATCCCTTCTAAATTGGATTAACTAAGAACTGATGAGCCCAAAATATTCAAGAATTTTTCTTCTCATATATGCTACTTCACATCAGATGGAAATGTAGTCTTACATTACTTTGCAAATAGCTAACTCATACCTATTGTTTATTTTTTTAACTGATTGCAAATATGTGTAATTTTGTACAAAATCTTGTGGATTATAACCAAGGCCACCTGGACAATACATTGCTTCCATATAACACTATTAAATATTCAACTAATATGCTTAGAACAAAATCTACTTATGTCATTACAACTTTAAATTAATATTTCTGTTTATAAGGGCATCACAAAGTATGAAAGCTTCATTCTTGATGATGTAACCCAGTGAAAAACGAAAATACGGAGACCCAGTCACTGTGCAGGCTTTTATTCAGCTTTACTTGCATGCTGGCTATTGCTGTAAAATTTCTATTGAGTATTCCTTCTACCAGGTACTACTTCTATGAAAGAACTTGACAAATACTACTTGCCAATCAAACATAACACCTTAGAGAGTATTCTGAATTATTTATTGTAATACGATTAAACTCAAAATCCAAAACAATTGTCAGGAAATTGATTTCTGTTTCTGAATTTCTCAAAATACTACACTTTTTTAAAAGAGTAGCAGAGCTAGACTCCATTGTCTTACCTTATTCTCCCATTCTGCCTCAAAAGAATACTAGTTCTGACTTCCATACTCACGGGGTACTTTGAAATAGTAGCTAATTTTGCTTTTGAGATAACTTAATCTGCAGTCATTGACCCTAACTGGAGTTACAACTTGTTTCTCACAGCAAAGGTTTCAGCTTTTTAATTCCATGCCTTATTTAAATCCTTTACAGTGACATATATATATGTACAGCACCACTTTTTGACTCCAGGGAACTACCCCAATTGCTGCTATCTGAAACTCTAATCCTTCAAAGCCGAGTGAGTTCAGAGTTATTTTATTACTGTTCTATTTATCTATTTAGGGAATAAAATAAACAACTGCTACAAGAATAGTTGAGAAATGATAGAAACCGTGGTAATACATAATTTTCATTCCGTAATTGCATAAATTGCATATTGCCCAATTATTCTTAATACTGCCTGTCTTCAGGACTTCCCTTTTTATAGTAACATCTAAAAAGAGAAATCTAAAATTAAGAGATAAAAAATACACTAAAAATCATAAAATGCCCTGACAGACCTTTTCTGTGTGAGGAGTCCTTATGAAATTAAGTAATTTCTGTGTGAAAAATGTTCCAGGCTCATATTCACTAAAATGCCCTTTTGATTATTTAATTTCTTTTTATACAGTGCAGGAAAATGTGCATAAGTAGATATGTTTTCTTATATTAATTTCTCTTTGCAGCAACTACTGTTTTGGCTGAGCTACTCCACTGGACATTTTCTGGGGGGGGTGGAGAAGTCTATGCACAGTGACTGAAAAGGATTTGAAAAGCTTTTGTCATCCATCCTGTTGCTGACCTGAGGAGTGACACCGGATATCTCAAAAATTTCCAGCCCCTCTCACCTCCAATATGTCAACTCCTGGGGCCCCAGCAAGCTATGCCAGATTTATGCTAGTGATTCTTCATGTGAATAGAAGTCAGCTTTGAAGAGGAGCCCAAGTTACAGCTTCAGCTAACACCAAAGCAGAAACAATCCTTATCAAAGTGTTGGTTTCATTGGGTTTTTTTGTAGCCTTAGTTCTACTTTCATGTTATATAATAGTCTGAAACAAGAAGTAGACTTTTAAAGCTATTTTCTATCACAATTCAGGTCACATTATGGATGATAACTGGCAGTAGTAAGCCACACACTAAGCAGTAAAATGAGTCAGACAGCTTCTGGTATACTGTGTGCAAGTGACACCTACCATTTTAGCAATATCTGTGTGTCTACATTTTTATAGCTGTTTCAACACTTAAGGGGAAAAATTCTTGGAAGCAAGAGTTGCCTTTTATGGGCTTTAAAAAAAAAAATCCAAACACGAGAAAACCCCAATACACACACACACACAAACACCCACAGAGCAGAGTGAGAAAGAAATATCATAGGAAGAAAAACCCGAAATAGAATAGGGTCATATAAGTGAATAAGAGAGCATTGGATAACTCTTCCCTGGAGAGTCCCCATGCCCTGAAAGCTCTTAGAAATCCTGAATTTGTTCTGCACCTTTTTGACACAGCTTTGTTGGAAGGCTGATTCTGTGAATACTGCAGAATAATTTCAGTCTGAGTGCTAAAGGTGCTTGAACATCTTGTAGCTTGAAATTCCCTCAGGGACAGGAAGGAAATGAGTCGTGCTTACACTTTTCCAGGACATTTGCTACAACCAGCAGACTATTGTCTGTAAAAGAAAACCATCGATAACTAATTTTACATAGTTCTATGTTTAATGTACTTGAAATCAACTGAGTTCAGTTTGACTCTTTAAAAGAATGAACCAACCCCTTGAAGGGATTCACAGCTGTGAAAATTAAATGGACAGAAGGGATTCTTCCTTGAGCTGAAGGACTTGTCTGTATTGACACCATCCCTAACATGATTCTGACTTTACACAATAATTTTGAATTCGAGTTCTTCTGGCTCAGGGTACTGGGTGTTTGGGCTCTTATTCTGAGCTAACTTTATCCTGCTCTACCATTTTTCTGTTGCAAAATCTCTAAGGTAAGCTTTCCTCTTTGGACATTGTCTACACACTAGATATTACAGCACCTGACCTAGAGAGAGATCTTTGTTCTTTAGCGAATCTAAGGGAACTTGGAAGCTTATCCATAGGGATATGGAACAGGAGGGCAATGGGAATAAAATCAATTATGGCTGTGTCCAGTTCCTCTATAACACTGCAATAGTGGGAATGTTGGATTGGAATAATACAAGGAACAGCCTCATCTGTCACTTGTATCTATTGAATTGTTTGAGACTGAAATCATATAAAATGAAATCATATGATCTTCTATTTTTTACACACCTTTATATATATATTCAAAAGCTGAAGTAACCTGGAGATTGCCAGGAGCTGAGAACCAATCAGGGTCTGCAATAGAGTCTTGCAGAGGAAGGAAATGGTTCTGTAGCTGTGAGTCTAATTTTATGACATACCCAGCTGTGGAAGGGTGGAGAGACTAACCTGAATCATCTTCAAAGAACAGTTTCTTTGAAAGAAGAGAATAAGATCAAAAAGTGAAAACCAGTAATTCTGTGTTTGCAAGATTAGAAACTTAACCTTTGGTTTTCTGTACCACTTCAGAATAGGGACTCCTTTGCCTCATCTGAGATCCCTCTGGAAGGAACTTTGCATGGTCAGAAATGCCATTTTGCTGATGCTGAGATGTTATTTGATGAGGCGCCATTTCTTTTTTTTGCCTGGGATGACTTTCCTTCATGGCCAAATGGAAGATGCTATAGTTAAATGGAAGTGTGGCTTTGTTCATCTGCTTCTTATGGAGACCCAAGGCAAAACAGAGGTTTTCAGCAGACTGCCATTTGTTTCATAATTTTGCTTCACAGTGAGAAGAGAGCTCTTGCTGAATTAAACACTTCTGGCTGCCCAACTGACCAGCTGCCTGTTGTTACTTGCAGGGTAACAGACCTTGTGATAGGGTAACGGTGCTGCTTTTCTCCCCAGCAAGCAAAATGTTTTGAAGGAAGAGCTAATACCTGTTCTGCAATACTGATCTTTTTTGTGGTTCCATAACTGTGTCCAAAAGTAAGCAGCTTCACATTACCAGGAAGACTTCTAGCCCCACCTATTGTCAGCATTGCTTGCTGCTTCTTTTTGTGAGATTGCTTTCAGATGCCAGTAATTTAGCCAAAATTTCCTCTAGGTTGAAGTTTCCCATGTTGGGTCACGGCTTAAGTTGTTCATTTTTTAAAATCTCTTTCAGCTGTTTTAGACTGTAAAGAATGGTGTTTAGTGCAAACAGAAAAAACCAAAAATTCTATCTTCTCTGCGCCTTGGAACCAAGGTGTAAGATTTGGCAGAGCTGCTTTGGAGATCTTTCAGGCAGCACTACAGTTGAGCTGAATCTATAAATAACGACACAGGGACCTACTATACTGTATAAAAATGCTAATTTTCTTACTTGTAGTAGCAGCTTTGAGATGTATAAACCTAGTATGCCGAGTCAGTTGATAATTTTCTGTTGGATCTCTCTGCTGCAAGTCTTTGTCTAAACTGGGATGGGGTAGCTGGGCTAACTGAACTCCTTCATGCATCATATGAGGATAACTTGACGCTCTTATCTCTTGAGGCTTTTTTGAAAATCCATCTACTCCTGGAAGAGAGGACGAAAGGAGTGGAGAGGAGAATGTGTTTATATCATTGCTTTCTCTAACATAAGAAGGGGCACAACAGCACAATTTTTAATCCTGGTGTTTCCTGAGCTTTTAATAACAACTTTGCAGTTAATAATGTGCTTTCAGTGTATCCGCTGTATGAGTTTTGGGCAGACAAGCTCTTTTGTGCAGAGCATCACAGGAACTATCTAAGCAAATGCGAGGACAGCAGCAATGCCCCATAGACCTCACAACTTAGCAAGCCCAGAGCAGTGCAGTACCTGATGAAAAGGCGGAAAAATGCCTGTATTAGGGGAAGAAAATTGGAGTGTTCAGCTTTAGGACATGATAGACTTTCTATCAAGGATAAATCAAAGAAAATTTTTTACTCTCTGTATCATTTCTTTAATAGCTAAATGTCTTTCAGTTGTCGATTAATATGAAAAAATGTCATGAAAGTATTGAAAAGAGAACCTTCAACAGATAGCAATGACTGCTCAGGCGCAGATGCACTGCTAATAAACTGGTGTAAGGCAGCTGCAAGGTAAATTTTGGAGGTTCAAACAGGAAGATAGGCAGTTGATCTGGGCTCTTGCTCAATCACCTCTGAAGGACTGCGTCACTGAAAGCAAATCTGCTCTCCAGAGGATCCTGTGGCTTACTAAAAGCTCCTCTTTACCCCATACTCTTCCATTCAAAACCTCTCAAACAGGAGCTTTGAACTGCCTGCCTCCTTGGAGCAGGTATCTTCCATGGCCTGTTTAGTTATCTCTGAAAGACCACATGCCTTTAATGAAATCAGCTGCTCTTCCTGCTTCAGATCTCTCTGAATGTGCAAACCTTCAGCAAGTATCAGATAATTTTCCTTTATTCCTAAAGACAAAATGACTGCACATGAAAGAACACACTGCTAATAGGCACAGTGCTATCATTTCGTATACAGAATCAAGCAAGTTGTCACAAAGCCAAATGCTACTGTCACTTTTGCTGTATATATGGTGAGATACTTTTCTGTTTGTACATATATATACAATTTTTTTTACATTTATGATGCCATCTTCACCCTGTCACCTTAAGTTAGAAAGTAAAATTCCAACAAATTTTCTCTAATTTTACACTTTTCATACTTTCTTCTTCACTCCTCTAAACCCCTGATCTTTCCTTGCTCCAGATTTTTGATAGAATTTATCTTTCTCACCAGTGGTGTTCAAATGTGTGCTTGGCAGGTAAGCGTGTGCTTGTCCCCCAATATGGAACAAGTTGGAAGACTGAGCACAGGGCTCATGCTATGAGATTTTTGTCACATCTATGAGGTGCAGTAGGGAAACGAGCTGGAAATTCCCAAGGAAAGCTATGGAATAATGTGGCTTCTTGCCTTGGAATAAGATTTATTGGTGTGTCTGCACTCCACTGCATGTTGTAGAATGGCTCATCCAATAAAGAAAACGCACGTGTTGAAATGTCAACTTTGTAATTATCAGTCCATCATCCCAAACACTGGAATTTGTTTAACAAAAGTTTACTTAAAAAGAAAACTAGGAAGAAAAGATTTTGATTCAGTATAAGTGTTCATCTTTTCTATTTTCAAAATACTTTTCCTCATCAAGTTTTCATTTTATATGATTCAAGTTAGTAAAAATCAGAATGAAACATCTAATTTCTGGTGAAAAACAATATTTGAATTGACTCAATATATTGTTTTCTGATTGTTATTTTGTACACAAGGTACATTTTATGTGTGGATTTATTTATTACTTTCGCTCTGCTTTAGAACATAAAGTGTTTTCTCAGTCCAAAGTACAAAATGAAAAAAACCCTCGAATTAGCAGGGCAGGAACTGTACTTTTCATTTTGCAGGCTGAGTTCAAAAAATTATCTTTTCCAAAGAAAAAAAAAAAAAAAAAAAAGAGAAGTGTGTGGGGATTATTTGAGTGCCCAGGAGGCTGTGAGAGCAAAGTTTGCTTTGTCTGAAACTAGGACAACAGCTGTGGCATGGTACTAACAGGGGGTTCTCAGAAAGTCACACTTTAAGCGTGAAATTAACTTTTCTAATCCACAAAATAACAGAACCTGGCACGTTGCTCTATCCCATCCTCAAGACTCCAGACACATGCTGCGTAGCAGAATCAGTGTTCTGCTGTAACTTGTGAGATGATGTGCCTTTGAGCCTTGTGTGCCCAAGTCTCATCTGCAGGGGTCTCTGTCTACAGGTGTGACTGCAGGTCCTCCTGCAGCAGCACAGCTCTGGTGTAGAGGTGTCAAGGCTCATGTGTGGAGTGCAAGACTCACAAACTGACATCCTGTATTATCCTGCCACTGGCTGCCCTCCTCTTTTGTCCCCTCTTACTATAACTAATTCAGACGGATTGAACCTTGGTCCTGCTTTGTGGCCTGACATGCAAGTCCCAGCTGGTTGGTGAGTCCCTGTGGTTCCTTGTTGAGGCAGGTGAGGTACATCAAGGTCCCAGAGCAGCCAAGAAGCTGAAATGGAGACCTGAAGCAGTGGGGAACATGAAGGAGATCTGCCACCTCTGCTGAGTGTTGTTGTCCATGTCCTCACCCGGACCTGCTTCTCCACGGGCATCATGGTGTGGCTTCCTGGTAGAGGGATATAAATCATCATGATGTCTGCACTGGTGCCCTCCTAAACTATAGCCTCCTGGTGTATCACAAAATTAGCCTGAGAAATTAAAACAGGCTTGCAGAACTGCCCCTCTGATCCCAGGGCCTGTGTCAGACTCCCTAAGACTGCACTTCCATATTGTCACTTCAATGTACAGAGTTTTCAGTGCTGTAGCTCTGCTCCCTAATTCTTCCTTCTGCCACTGCCAAGATCCACAGGATTTTTAACGCTACACAAACTCATTCTTTCCCACCTCAAACTTACTGTGGGTTTTGATATCTTAGGCTTAGAAAAGCCTAGGTGTCAAACTCAGCTTGATCTTTCACTTGTTAATTGTCTGTGTGTTTGAAACCGAACAAGCACTCTTTGCTGTCACTCCTCTTTCCACTCATCTAGTCTCTGAACTATCTGAACAGTCTAAAGCCCTGCTTATGCAAAACTGTTTGTTATGCAGCAATTCACTGGCCACCCATTGATCAACCCTGTTGGTTCTGCAAAAGAGAAGGATGTTGTTCCTGAATACTCCCCTTCCCACTGCTGCTGAGGGCACTGGGGCCCATGGATCAGTTGATGAGATCCATGTCACCTGAAAAGCCACTTCCAGCTTTGGGCATAGAATTTAGGTCTCTGTATTTCCTATTTCCAGCACAGACCAGTGCTACCCCTGCCACACACCACAGAACAGAATAATGGTTGGGGCTGACACCTCAAGATGAAGGTGTAGGCCACTAAAGAGTGAAGGGTGGACCTGGTTTTTGGTGTGGGATTTGGTGCTACTGGCCTGATGTCAAATGTTGTACTTTTACTGTGCATACAAAGACATATGCTAAAGTATCTTTGCTTTAGAAGATAGAGCACAGAATCGCAGAATCGTTTTTGCTGGAAGAGACCTTTAAGATCATCAAGTCCAGCTGTTAACCCAGCACAGACAGAGCTGTTCAGCCTGGAGAAAGAAAGGCTCTGGGGAGACCTTATTGCGACCGTTTGATATATAAAGGGGGCTTCTAAGAAAAAATGGAAAGAGGGAGTTTTTTACTACCTCCTACCATGAAGGTGTGAGTTATTGGACTTTGTGCAATTAATACAAGCAATACGCTTGACTATGGTACCACTCCCCCACTCCCTCCAACCCCCTGGCTTTGATGCAATAAGAAAAACGAAGTATAAATATTGCCCTGATGATGCATCTAAGTTGGGAGGTGAGACATTTTGGAACCAGGCCGAAAGGGTGGATCCACAGATTCGCCCTCTCTCTACTCTCCAGCTAGGGATTCCTTGTGGGTAAGAATTGCAACCTCGGCTGTGCTGAGTGTTTTGTTTTCCCCAGAAGATTGTGTGTAATTACGACTGTATTTATTCCTTTGGGAATAGAGCTATAGCTGTACTGCAGTTTATCAGTTTATCTCCAGCAACCCAAAAGAATCTGTATGTGTTGCATGTATATAAACTGTTATTATTTGTGCACCCAACGTGCTTGTTTTACAAAGCAGCCGGACTTAGAGCAGACGGTGCCAGGCCTGTAATATCGGATCCATTCCCTAATTACAACAACCTCTTCACTTGCACTTCTCTCACTTCTTCTATTAAGATCCAATTTCTTCACGTTGTCTTCAAAGATCTACTGCATTCACAGCTCTCAACTTTTATTCTTGCTCTGCTACTCAAGCCTGTTTACTGTGTGACATTTTTGTAGTGTTCTCATAGTCTTGCCATTGTGATGTTCCCTGTAATGCTTTTTAGTATAACTGAAATTACTTACTAGTTAGGGCTAACAGGTTTCAAAAATGCTTTTCTATGGAGCATTCTTAAACCCAGCATCCTAGAAAATGTATTCCAGATGGAGAAAGCTCTGTAGGTTGCAAACTTGCCTTCAAACCAAGAATTCAGGCAGTCTAAATTAAGGTATCAAATCTGAGTGGTAGAACTATGATGCTCACCCCTCCATACAGCAAGTGAAGCTTCACAAGGTCCTTCTGAGTTCCCAGAGATTCCATGGGGAAATTCTATGAATTTGAAGATCTAAAGTTTCATTTGAGTAATTCTCTACAGCTCCTTTGCACTCCACAGAGAAAACATGTTAAAGTCTAAGGACAGTTTTGGTGTCTGAATAAACAAAACAAAGACCCTAGTTCTGCTCATGACTCTGCCATATGCTGTTCATTTGGGCTCTGTTCCTTGAATAGCTTATAAGCACAACAGCAATTTAGAAATGTGCTGTAAAAATAAATTAATCCATGTATGTGAATAATCATGTTCTAGAGTGAAAGGAGTCACGAATCATCCAGACTGATAGCTATTGATTAGGTTAGCAACTGAAATCAGAGATTATCCTGCCTGGTGTGGTGTTATCTCCTTTTATTCAGTACTCTTGAAGGAGCAGGATACAGCAGCGTGGAGAATTTAAAGTGACCACTTAAGGTACTGAATACTCAAAATCAGACGGGAAAGCAGAGAGGATTCATTAATTCTATTCTCTGACATGTTTGTTGTAACTGTATGTAGCAAGAGATTCATAATTAAGTTGTGACTGTTTTCCCAGCGTGATAGTATGATAGTGACCGGCACAGGAGCCACTGTCATCCAACAATGGCAAATCTAGCAAATACTTATACCATAACTGTAGCATTTACAGAAAAGAAGCAATGTCAAACACAAAAGAAACCAATCAAATTTAATACAATTCAGAAAAAAATAATTAATAAAATGATCTGTAGATTATCATCAGGCAGATTGAATTTAGGAAAAGCAATACAACCACCACCCAAGACTCAGAAAAAGTAGATTCTGAGTTTCAGCCTATCTTTAAAAAATAACTGTTTCTTACTCTTTACTTTCCTTTTTATTCCTAGAAGGACATTGAATTATTTCTCCAATTAAAGAGCCATTCAGTGAGAGTAGAACTTCACTGGTAAAGGTGTCCTACAATCTTCTTTAACTAAGAATGTTTTTGGAAGGGTTTAAGGGGGACACCTATCAGGAGGTTATTTGCCTCGCCTGTTCTAAAGTTGTGCATATTGAGTCTTTTATCCAGGCTTAGTGTCACCTTTATGAAGGAAAAGTAAAACTCTGCTGAAGAGTATATTGTTCATCTTTGGGATCGCGTAGTATTTTCTGGAAATGTCAGCGGATTTTCAAAGGCATTAAAGAGACCTGGCAGTTCTTCAAGAGAACACTACTAAAGGCAGAAGCACAAACTGTCCCAGTGCAGAGGATAAAAACGATATAGTAAGAGGTCAGGTTACTTAAACCAAGAACTCTTCACTACCATTGAACCCAAGAAGAGAGAATAGAGAGAAACTGGAAAGTAGACCAGATCACTAGGGATGGATATAAAAACTGAGCAAGTAGGAACAACATGAGAAGGACAAAGTGTAAGTGAAATGTAGTTCTGAGGAAACATCAGTGATGATATGGAATCCTCAGCACCTTCAGTCGGTATATTAGAAGCAAGAGGAAGACCAAAGCCTATACTTTTCTGATAACAAATGGACAGGGAAAGTGACTAACAAAGCATGCCAAGAAGGCAAACTGCATCTGTGTTTTTGAACCTCTCTTCACCAAAAAGGTCAGCTGTAGTCAACGTCACAGCAGTAAGGTCTCGGACTGGAATATTGAAAGAACAAATTAGAGAGTAAATTAGGTAAATCAGATGTTTACAACTCACCTGAGTCTGACAAACTTTAAGATGAATGATAACCTGAAGGAAGGCTTTTGGGACCAGTAACATGTTTGTGCCCTTGGGGAAAGTGGATTATTTACCAGGATGTGTCGTTAGTGAAGGGAGCTTAAAAGGATCCAAGAGATAATGGGGTAACTGTTCTATAGTCAAATTAACTTCCATCCCTGGAAAAAAAAAATTGAACTAATACGAGTGGCAATCTGAAAGCTTTGAAAGGATTTAAAGAACTAAGCTCACCTTTCCAAACAATTACAGGCAATGGGACTGAGAATAGCTTTATAGGGTGTGCAACAGGTGAAGAAGCTCTGGACTGGATTTGAGAAATAATGAACATGTTGAGAAAATTATATTAGCTTACAGTAGATTTTTGTCACTTTAAAGAAACGGGGACCCAGCCTGCACCACTCACCAAAATAAACACATAACAACAAATCACAAGCTAAAAGCAAAAGCTCAGCTGAAAGGGATTTTTTATTAGTATCATTGGCCACACAGAAATATGGACCAAATATATGAGTACTTCAAACAATACACAGCTAAATAGGAACAATTTAATGTATGCAACTGAAAATAAAAGATGTATGAGTGTTAGTTTCTGAGGCAAATGAAGAAGTTAATTGCCTAAAAATAGAACCTAAAAAATTAGCTGGGGCAGAAAAAAAGAATTATCTTTTCTGAAGAAACAAATACTCCTCAGTATAGCCTTGGTTGGATTCAAGATGCACATTTTTGCCCTTTAAGGCCATTTCTTTTTTTAAACCTTATTGCTTGGTGTTACCATGGCTACCGATCATGAACTGAAATTGCTGTGTAATATAGTTTATTTCCAGCCATATTTGTGCTGAGGCTTTAGCAGTCAGTTTTGAGCAATTAAAGGAGACAGGCTCTAAGATGGACTTGACAAAAGCCTCTAACCTTATGGGTGGTAAAAACTGATGGGATTTATGGGCTGCTTGTTTTTGATTTACAATCTGTGTTAGTATATACAGTGCATTACAAAGGTAGCCTAACGTGTAGTAAGTAAGCCTCATTTTAAATGTCATCAGTTCACAGAGATAAATTTGCTACTTGGCAAGAGAGCCAACCCTCACCCTTGAAAAACTCCTCCACCTTCGATCCTGAAAAAATTAACTCTTCTGCTTCCTATTTTCCCAAGTCCATCTTTGTTTGAGTGGGAGTCCTTCATCTGTTTTGGCATTTGGACAGAGTATCTTCTGCTTTCTCAAATAATAAATTTAACCTACACACGCAAGTTGCGCCTTTCCCAGGGAATAGTACCAGGGCAATAGGAAACCTAGAAAGAACGGAAAACAACAACCTGTCAGCCCAGCTTGAAGGAGGCCAAACTTCACACTACATGGGTCTAAGTGACATCACTTTTCTCTAGTATGTTGTTTGCAGTGGTGGAGCTAGGACCAGGTTCAACTTGAAATGGGGAAGGCATTAGTGCTGCCTTTTGACTTAAAAGACCATCACAATTTTCTTCTTCGCCTTTGTTTTGTGAACCCTTTTGTAAAAAGCTTCACAGAAGATCAGCATAGTCAGGCTGAAAGAAGCCTGCCTTGGGACACCACTCTGTCTGTGATAATCCCACAGGATAAAAAATGAGTCAGGCCCCACCATAACCTCTTAAAACAGTGCGATATGTTTCCCTCTGAGTGTGATAACATGCACAGGAGCATTGCCTGTTGAAAAAGGCAGAGTGCTACCTGCCTGACAGAACGCTGATGTGGATGACATGTGCTAACTCCTGCTCAGCTAATTGCATGCTAGAGCCACCTTCTTATGTCTGTTTCCTGGGGTCAGTGTGTCCTACCACAGAGTAGCTTTTGTTCAGCAGAGGTGGAAGAGCCTCCTTTTGAGACCTTCTTCTTTTCATAGAGCTGTTGTACATCTTGAGGAGATAATAGTTGTAAGAAATGAGAAAATCGTAAGCTGAAAATTAGATCGATTTTCACATTTCCTCACGGTTTTATTGTTCCAGTACTCATATTTGTGTCTGGTAGAGTTTTTTCAGCTAATTGAAAAGATTTTGCTTTCCAGTATACATCATGGCTGTCCTGGGTTCAGCTAGGATAGGGTTAATTTCCACAGCCAGGATAGCTGGACCAAACCAACCAATGGTATATTCGATACCATACTGATGTCATGCCCAGTGCATATAACAGAGTGGGCTAGCTGGGAGGGGGACAGCTTTTTCAAATAGCAGCGAGGGTTGGCAGGACGTGGCACAGTGTGGCAGCAGCAGTGAACAGGGCAATGTTTATCACTCACTTTATTATTGTTTCCTCTCTCACTTGTGTTCAGGTAAACTTTCCTTATCTTAACCCACTTGGCTTTACTTTTACCTTCCCCCCTCTACCTTGGAGGGGGAAGGGACAGAGTGAGAGGCTGAGTAGTGCTTGGTTGCCATCTGAGTTCAAACCACAAAAGTGGCAAAAGGAAAAGCTAATTCACAGAATTAACTAGACCCAGTCTGTTCTCACTAAATTACCTGTGAGTAATCTGGCTGTGAGGAACTCATTAATAGAGGGAGACAGATTTACACTGAACAAATAAGATGAACTCTAGATTTCCAAGCCCCAGCAAGCTAAATTTCAATGGCACTTAGCTCACTGTTTTCCTGAAACAAGAGGGACCTATAGCCATCCTGAAATTTAGATAGGATAAGTCCCCTGAAAACTGGGAATAGTATTACTCTGTGTTCCTCTTTTATACCTCTTTAGTTCACTCACTGAAACTGGAAGTAGTAGATGTGACTTCAAGTCTTGCCTCCTTTTTCCTTCTTTCTTTTTTTCTCTTCTGTAGCCTAGCTGCCCTACTAATTAGCAGCCCTCAATCACTTCCCTAAAGTCAAATTCAGACTGACTGTGGTGTTTCCTACTGGCTCTTTTAGGCACTACTCTAAGCAATAACCAGGCTTTTGGGGTTAATATTCAGGGAATATGTGTCCCTCTATGAGCTGTGTAGAGTCGTATATTTAAAGCAAGTAGTCTGGATCCCTGCTCTGATACTAAAGCAATACACTTTGGGCACTGCAACATCTGATTTACGCACTTCATCTAGCAGCCTGGATTTTGTCCCAAACGCTCAGTTAAATGTAAGTATAACGTGACAGCTTCAGCAGGTCAAATGATTGCTGTCCAAGCAAGTCTAACACAGGAATGACTTATCTCCTTCATTCCTTAGGCTGCTGGTTTTGTGGCAGCTTCAGAGATGATCCGGCTGGTGATATCACTTAGAAGAACCTTCAGTAGATCTTGTTATTGCCTTAACTTCACAGCTCTTCTGACTTCAACTATATTGCCCCTGAACACCTCTTAACTGTTTTGAAAGTGTCATTAGGATGAACTTTGTTTCTTTTTCTTGTCTCTGTTTCCCGTTGCTGAGATTATGGTGGTGTTTTATTGTATCCTATCAGTTTTTTGTTTATTACTGTAAAGTGCTGGGTAGCATCTTCACAGCCTTTGGAGAAGAACCATGAGACCTGAAACAACTGCATCTAATTCAGTGACATCCTGGCCATGACTCATGTGCTTTAGGTTGGAGTGCGTGATTTGAAAGGTGTCACTAGTGTTAGTGTGCTGGCGTTAGGAAGCAAGACCAGAAATCCCTGCTTTATCAGGCTTCCTATGTTGCTTCTATATCCATCTCACTATGTCCACACTACTGCATGTTTGGTTCCCATAGTAAGTGCAGCAACCTCATGATTTCAGTTCTTGAAAGCCAGTCAGAATTCAGTCTGCTACTAAAGCACATCCTTCCAGGGACAGGCTTGCAAACTGATTATGTATGCAATACTGAACCTGTTACATCACCTTAAGGATAGGGATGTACACTGTACCGGTGTCTAATATATACTAATGTAAGCATCTAAAAGTTGGTTGTCTAACTCTGAGCTAGTTACTCTAGGTTCCCTTTAGAGTTTCTAGAGAAAAAGTTACCTATGGAGCCACTGCACTCCAAGAAAAGTGTCTAAGGCTGAGATCTGTTAAGCAGCTGAAATTATTTACTATCTCCGTGGCTCTGAGACAGTCACTCACCCCTAATATAGAGCATTCTTTTCATCCTCCATCTCTCCTGGACCTGTGCTGTCATTTTGCTTTGCTGCACTGGCTCTGACCCACAGCAGGTGAACCCTCTGTGAGTAGCTAGAATTTGTGTTTTCTCATGGTTTAGTTTTCTGCTAGACTAGTCAGAATGACTCATGTAAAGGACTCACAAGTACTGTCAGAACAATACAAGTAGTGGGAGCGTAAGGGCAGATATGTGAGGGGATGAGACCCTGTCTATAGGTACATCACAGCTGGTCTCCCTGTTTTGGATAGCCAGCTGTTGGGGCCATATTAAGGAGCAGATCAAACTCTTTCCTGTCACACAGTGAAGGTGCTGGGTAGGATTAGGCTTTAATCTTAATCCTACACTCCAAACAGAATTATGATATTCCCTGAGTATTTTCACTTGCCACTGATGACAGTTCTCCTGGGAAACAGGCCACCTGAGGAGGACTTATTCAAATTCTTCTTCAAGCAGTCCTCAGAGAACTGCTGGAAATTCAAGTTAATTCATTTAGCTTGTCCTTCCTCTGTTCTGAAACTCCAGCACTGCTCACTGTCTGAGGTATATCCTCTTGTCTCTGTGAACCTTTCCCCTGTTCCACTGTGCTGTGATCACACAATATATTTCCAAGGTGGTTATGAAAAGCATCTATTTTTGCATATGCTGGCATTCTTGCTGTACAGTTTTTCTAAAAGTTTTCGAAGTCTCTTTTCAAGGGTCTCCTACATCACTGGCTCTCTCGGTATTATCTTTTTTGTTGTTGTTGTTCTTGGGAGCTTTTACAAGCCTTATTTTGTAACTTTTCTCTCATGGAAAGCAACACTGGCATAATATTAACTGGCTCTCTACAGACTCAATGAAGGGAAAACAGACAACCCTTCTAAGTGACCAATGCCATTCTCAACTTACTGGTAAGAGGTCTGCAGAGAGCCTTCTGGTGGATCATACCTGACTGCCTACCCACCACCCATCTCCTTCGACCCTCTGTGCATGTAGTCAGAACTGAAACGGACCCTGTGCTTTGCTTGAAAAGATGCTGGACTAAATCTACCCTGATATGAGTCTAAAGCTACTTCAGCAAACAAAGAACAGAGTTTTATTCTAGCTGATAGAAAATAGCACTCTCACGTTCATTGAAAACAGCATGCTATGTGTCCAAAGAACCTTTTATGATCTCTATGAAGGGAACAGCTAATCCTACACTTAGTTATAGAACTTAGTTACAGTAAAGGAGGTTCCTGCCATTCTAATTACCTCACAGTAATGTAGTCAAGTTCATTTCAAGTCTGAGGCTAGCTTTCCTTTCCTATCAAAATATGGAGTAACAGATCATTTCTCTGCTTTTTTTCTTTCCCCCCAGCCATTTTGACATTGTAATTTCAAAGCTAATTATTTGATGACAGGGATCAAAGGCAAATCAGTAAAGTCACTTTCCAAAGGCAGTTTTTGATAATGCTCTTTTCTGTGTTCTCCTCTGATTAAAAATATGTATGCATTTGGTTATCTCCAGAAAAATGGTTGGAAATTAGTGGAGAGATGAAAGGTATTTTAATGCAAAGGTTTTTTGTTCGTGTAGATTGAAGATAATTATGGAAAATAACTTCTTTTGTTTTATAGAAAACATTCTAGACAGACTGCAGAGCATGTATGGCTAATGCCAACATAGGCAATTGTCAGTCTTCCTTCTCTGGACTAGAAGTGACATTTCCCCTTCCGTGTATAACCCTTAACAATATAATCACAGCATCGTAGAATAATGGAGGTTGGACGGGACCTCTGGAGGTCTTTTGTTTGACCCCATGCTGAAAGCGGCAGCAAGGGCCTTGTCCAGCAAAAATCCGAATATTTCCAAACCTGGAGATTTCACAGCCACTGTGGGCAACCCGTTCTAGCAGTGAACTGCACACACAGAGAAAATCTTTTTCTCATGTCTAATTGGAATTACTCTTGTTGGAACCCATGCCTGTTGCCCCTATGCTTTTGCTGTTTGTTTCTGAGAAGAGTCATGTTCATTTTCTGTATAGCAAAGTTGGAAGTTACTTTCATAGGACAGCTAGTCCATGTCCCTCTTCTGAGGAGGACCGAGAACCCTGACATTCTCCCCAGCAAACATTTTCTGACATAGTCTTTAAACCTCCAGTAATTAGAATGCCACAGCTTAGGTAGCTTATTGATGCTTATTGACCTTTGTGGTTAGGAACACGTTCCAGATTATCAAAACTGTATCTTGTCCTACAGTAAATTAGTTATTATTATTTTCTTTCACTCTGTGGAAATGAAAAGCCATGTATCACCACTCTTTCAGCTGTGATTTCAATATTGGAATTTTTATCATATTCTCCCATACTTCTTTTTTATTCAAAAAATAAACTGAATTACCTTCACATTGATGGATAGATCACATTTTCTAAAGTCTCTCAGCATTCCTGTTATTCTTCTTAGTACGACCGCATCTCTTGTGATGTTTAGTGCCTCGAGATACATAGAGACAAAAAGATTAATTGCTTCATAAGTTCTTCAGATGACAGTCCTGTTCATTTGGGATGGTGATTTGCTTTGTTTGTAACATTGTAGTCTTGTCATACCATTTGTGGTCCACAACAGTCTTTAATGTCTTTCCTCCAATGTACTGTTTCACTCATCTGCCTTTTTGTTGTTGTTGTTTTGTTCTTCTTTTTATATTAGTGCATTTGCTTTTTTGTTTCCCTGAGTTGGTCTTTGCTATTTACTGATGTTTTTTCATTATTGTTTTCAAACTCTAGTTTTTCAGTCTCAAGTAATTATCCTGAATTCTAATCCTGTCCCCAGTGGAGTTTACGGTTTGCTTTGTGCATTGATGTCTACGCAATTTGTAAAAGCTTCTGTTCCACCAACCCATCCATTATTCAAAATGTTCATTGACATTCAGGAACTCAGGCAAGTACCCTGCTAGATCTCACTTGAAATGCTGCACCAGTTAGGTGTGATCTACTGCTGTTTACTCTGGAATAATTTGCTGCAAAGCCACCTTTTGACAATTTTATCTAGACCACTTTTCTTCCATCTCCTTGAAATGTTGTTAAAGAATATGAATACCTAAAGCAATATTTTTGGGAAATCGAGGCAATGAGCTCCAAAACATCAGTCTTAGCAGCTCCCTCTCTTCTAATGCCTGAGCCCTAACTCTGAGGGTCAATGTTTCCTAGCACCTATATCTTCCAGTCTTCACATGCTTAAGATGTGTAGCTAAGAGCTAGCTCATTCTTAAATTCATTCAGGATCCTAAAATTAGACATAGGGATTCCTGCTTTCGAAGAGGCCTATTGAGAGAGGAGCACCCCAAACACACATTGACAAAATCTTATCTCAAGACATTTTCTCTTCACCAGCATAGCTGTATCTTTTCACTGTACAGCAACAGCTCTGTCACAAGTGCTCTTCTTATGCCTTCACTATGGATCTTGCCAATGGAACAGTGTCAACTCTGTGGGTGATTTTCTTACACCTCTACACAATACAGGTATGCCAGCAAAATCCTGCGTTGGAGACCTGGCTTCAATTTCTTCAGTTCCAAACAATGTTTTGCTTTTAAAAGCCTCCTCCCTTCTTCTCCTAGGAACTAAATTTACACTTGTCATTTGGGTGGTGACTCATACCCTTCTGACTCAGCCGCATGTAATCAGTGGCCTATTGAAAAAAATTATTTTTCTCTGACTTTGAAGAGCCATGTGTCACTTTGCACATTAACCACCAACATGAAGAATTATCTAGGCCAGACTGTCAGCCCTGCATCTAGGCTCCAAATAAACCGGTGCATATTTGCTCTGAGCTTGTCCAGTTCAAATAATTTCGCAGCCCTCTTATATGAGTTTCTTTTATCCTCCAATGGCAGTAAGGAAAAATGATTCTGGCATTTGTCTTGCTGAGATCTTCCTCCATGTCAGACCAACAGATTCAAAGCAGCAAGTGTGCAGTGCAGATCTAGGAGTAGAGTCCTGTCTAGACATTGACGATCTCTTAACTGCAGATGAACTCTAGGAATGCCTACGCTAAGCATTTTAGTTCCTATCAGAACAGGGTATGTTAAAAGAATCCCCTCTTCTACTTCCCAGGTTTTGCTTCATATCACAGAACATTCATTGAAGAATCCAGGAGAATCTGTATTTCTTCTGGCTAAAACCAGAGTGGAAGACAAACTCTAGGTGTGCACCTATTTCACTACAGCTGCTAAAGGGCATCCACTCCAGGGGGACAAGTTAGAGACCCCCTAAAACACATGCAGTGTGGACACTGGGTTGTTCATACAGAGCGTTTCACTCAACAGATCCATTAACGTCAGGCCACACTACTTGCTAATGCCGACACAGGCTTTATTGATCACGCTACAGGTCCTTCCCACTCCAAGTTCCTTAGACCTGTCTGCTCCCTCATCCCCAGCATTGTGTTTCTGCTGTTTCCCTAGCAATGCATTGGTGCCTTGCTGCGCCAGTCCTTTCCACGAGCTAAGTCACAGAACAGTTACATGCTATTGTGTGTGTGTGGCGGCAGGGGGAGGGTATTTTTCTGTAATCACTGTGTGAAGCCTAACCACTATATTGAGGTCCTTCATATTCCCTCTGGCTTTCTGGTTTCGTGTTGAATTTGTCTGGTCTCTTCTTAAGAAGTCAAGTTTCTCAAACTCTTCTTCAAAACAGCTAATTAAACTCTCTAGTCTTTATCCAAGCACAAGCTTTGTGTGTTTTCACATTTCTTTCTAAGTCTGTGAGAACACGTCCCTCTCACATGTTTCTTCCTTAGAAAGAAAGCTCTCCTAGCTGGGGCTCAGGTGTCTTCAGTATTGGTTATAGAGATTCATAGTCACCTCTTCCTGGAAAAATGCAGAATCTGAACTAGCTGGTCAGTGTTGAACACTGTCAAAAAACATTTTTTGAAAGCACTGAAACTGTTGTTAAAGAAACAAAAAACTCATGTACGTTCGTAAGAACATGAATCAAAATTTCCGTTAGCCAAACTAATCCCAGAGGTACTATAGGCCACAAAAGGTTTCAGCCTTCAAAAGTAAAAGATGAAGAACAAACTGCCTGAAATAGAGCTAATGCAGAATCATATAGTGGTGGAAAAAAAGCCATCTTCTTCCTGACTTTCCTTTTTGTTCTAGAACTGTTCACTTGTGATTTGGGACAAAACGCTCTTTTAACATTCTCACGTTATCCTCTCTTCCAGAGAGTCACAGTTCTGGCAGGGCTTTTCCTTGCTCCCATTTATTTTTATGTTGAAAACCAAGTGATGTCCAGTAATCACTGGAATTTTCTTTCACTTAGTGTCTAAGTTCCAACCACTCACCCTTGTATAACGGAAAAATTCCTACCATAACATTCATTCAGCTTTGGCAACTCTTTATCACAGTTACTGATTTTTTTGCAGATCCTTATACCTAACTTATCCTATACAATGCTTCAGGAGCTGAGGTGTCTAACTAACTCAGAGCAGTGGATTTCAAACCACAGGCTGCTAGATTTCTCTCCACTCTGGAGAGAACACCTGGAAGTTCTTTGGAAG